>NC_069505.1:69964813-70107313 GCF_027579735.1 Bombina bombina
ATAACACAGAGGGGGATATTTATCAAAGGTCTGGCGAACCTGATCCGATAGTGGGGATCAGGTCCGCCAGACCTCGCTGAATGCAGAGAGCAATACGCTCTACGTATTCAGCATTGCAACAAGCAGCTCTTGTGAGCTGCTGGTGCAACGCCGCGCCCTGTAGATTCGTAGCCAATCGGCCGACCAGCAGGGAGGTGTCAATTTACGATCGGGTTGATTTTTGGCGATCTCTGTCCGCCTGCTCAGAGCAGACGGACAGGTTATGGAGCAGCGGTCTTTAGACCGTTGCTTCATAACTGATGTTTCTGGCGCTTGATAAATGAGCTTGATAAATGGGCCCCAGAGACACAGATTGCACTGTAAATGCTGTAAACAGAGTGAACTGTGCATAACAAAATGGTGCCAGTCACTTTTCTCGCAATCTCACGAAGATTACAGAACTGTTTCACAATCCTTGGAGGTTGAACTTCAGCTCCACAAAGCACTGTATTAGCGAAGTGCTGTAAAGTGAAGCGCTGTAAAGTGAGGTATACCTGTACATTTATAAATATAATTTGCATAGTGGTATAATTATTCTAAATTACATTATACTATATACGGAAAATACCAAATTATGTTAATCAAAATTTATGTTAAAGATGCTGAGATGTATTATTATTATTATTATCGGTTATTTGTATGGCGCCAACAGATTCCATAGCGCGTATTGGTGAGTTGGTTCAAAACTATAAATTCCAAAAAATTTATTGCAGGAGCACCAAAGTAGTGGGTAAAAATAATACAAACTTAATTTGAATTTAATAGGGTAACATTACCCCAGGGTAAGAAACACACAAAGTGAAAAAATAGAAAAACAGATGAAAAAAAGACTGACCAGTTTCGGCGTCTGCCTTACTCCTAGCCTACTTAAAAACTGTTTGTCAATTGTCAGTTTAAAAACCCTCATCTGCTATGCTATTGGATACGGGGCACACACCCCTCCCCTGCTTGCACCAATCAAACATGATTTTGTACAACACCAGTAGTCCCTATCCGTTTAATGCCTACAGTTTGACAAGCAGTTTAAACCAAATATGTACGTACTGAAACCAAATAGGAGTGCCTCATGTGTGCCTTATACTATAGGCTGGTTAATATATGTGTGACTACTGACTTTAATCGCAACTACTTTCTATAATGTTGGGCCGTTTCTTACCTAGCCGCTTCAGTGCTGCCTGATTTGTTTAGAATCTCCTAGGCGCTAAGTGGGCCACTCCCTAAACTGCTTGCCTCTACCAATAGCAATCGAATGTGCCTCATCAGCTGTGTAGCTACACGCCGTATCTCCCGAGATCGGTTACTTTACATGTGTAGCGTGGTTCTGTGTTGAAAACAGCTTGCTTTGATCTGGTTCAGAGTTCATTGGCCAATAATGCTGCACAGCTCCTTACGTTTACACTAGCTGATGTTGCACTTTGATCAGGAAAGTAATTACGTGACTCGCCTTCCATACTGTCTAGTTGTTTACAAAGAACCCCGCCACTCTAAAGTGCTCTGCCTTAATGCTCAGATTGATCTATAAAGTTTTTAGTACCTAAATTGTCCTGTACAGTTTATCAAACTTGTGTGGAATAAGTTGCTCATGGTACACAAATTTAATGTAAATATTTGTTCGCTCCTCTTAGCACTCGGTCATTACCCTTAGTGTGCAATAGCTTTCTACTAAACAAATACTTGA
Organism: Bombina bombina; assembly: GCF_027579735.1. Classification (NCBI taxonomy): domain Eukaryota; kingdom Metazoa; phylum Chordata; class Amphibia; order Anura; family Bombinatoridae; genus Bombina; species Bombina bombina. The sequence continues at coordinate 69,966,531 of NC_069505.1, forward strand.
TCTTGTGAACCTCTAAATTGTAATGTCCCTAAATAGGTTCTCTACAAGCCTCAGAATGGGCATTATTATTATAAAATGATTACTTTATGACAGGGGTATAGTTTGAAACACTGTTCCAAACGCCCCAAATATGAAGGGGCATTTGAGTTAGATTAGAAACTAGCTAACTGATCTATCTGAACCTATGGTGAAGATATTCATCTTCAAAACAAAAAACTAGGTCTCCAAATCTAACCTGTAAGGGATAGTTTTAAGGGCTGTTTGTAATTGATGATTGGTATGCTAATGTTTTAATACACACAAGTGTAGAATAACCTTTGACTCTAAAAACTTTCGAGTTTGCTTATATCAGGTGTATATCCCCTTTTTGCTCAAATACCTAGGGACTACCAAAAGTTAATCAGGTCGAATTTAGAATTGAGACCTTCTGGAACCCTCGTTCTTAAATGAAAAATCCAGAAGGCCTCTCGTTCCCCCAGTTTGCGGGTTCTGTCATCCCCTCTAGTCTGTATTGGTACTCTCTCTATAATTGTCCATGTAAAGAATCTTGCATCCTTATGGTGTATAACTGAGAAATGATTAATTAGGGGCTTTGTAAGAACACCCGCCCTTATGTCAGCTAGGTGTTCCTTTATCCTGACCCTTACCTCCCTAGTCGTGAGACCTACATATTGGAGAGCACAATGGGTAAACGAGATAAGATACACTACAAAAGTTGACCGGCAATTTAAACACAATCTTTTTTGAAAGTTCAAACTACCCAATATTCTTAAGAAATATGTCAAGACCAGAGATTTTTAAGAAGGAAATACATTTATTTAAGGCTTATCAAGACCACACAATGTGAGCAAGGTCTATTTTTTTGTGAATATGGTAAGTCTTTTATTTAGAATTTATTTGAGTGCAGTCTCACTGAGGTCTAATGAATCTTTCAAAGTGTAACTAATAACGATAACTATACCACTGAATTAAAATTATTTGGTTTAGGAGCATGTATAGCTATTTAAAGGGATAGTATAGTCAAAAATAACCTTTCATGATTCAGATAGAGCATGTAATTTTAAGCAACTCCTAATCTACTCCTATTATAACATTTTCTTTGTTCTCTTGGTATCTATATTTCAAAATGCTGGAATTTTAAACTTAGTAGCCAGCCCATTTTTGGTTCAGTATATGAGTAGCACTTGCTGATTGAATGGCTACATTTAGACACCAATCAGCAAGCGCTACCCAGGTGCTGAACCAAAAATGGGCCGACTCCTAAGCTTACTTTCCAGCTTTTTAAAATAAAGATACCAAGAGAAAGAGAAAAAAATGATAATAGGAGTAAATTAGAAAGTTACTTAAAATTGCATGCTCTATCTAAATCATAAAAGTTTCTTTTTGACTAAACTATCCCTTTAAGCTGCATCTGAAACAATAAATTAATGATATTTGAATGGAAATATGGGCTTTGCTGAATAAGGTATTGCTTTAATTGCAGCCTCATTTTATCAATCTGCTAAACCTATTTATCTCTGTCTGTGTTTAATAAGACATGATTAGAGGTCTCTACGTGAGCTAGGATTGTACACATAGCATACTCAGGCTTTCACATAGTCAGCGGTTTATCAGCCCCCTGGGGGGCATGCAACAGTTTTGTTCAAGAGTATAATTGTATAAGAACTATAGTCTTTTAAGACTACAAATGAATTATGAATATCACATCTGCTCAACATAAGGTGCATGAAGGATGCATTATAGAAGAGAGATATAGTGTACTCAGACATATTAATTTAGCAGAAAATGTTTCAAATTGCATTGCATTTAACATGCTTACTTTTCTAAATAACCAGATCAAATAACCCATTAGATGCTAGGGGGGTTTGAAGCATGTTACATTACGTCCGAAGTCCTATTATAGTGGTGAGCTGATAATAATCAACAGTGAAGCGGCTAACATGGAAAATCAGATCCATCCATATTTCATCACCAACTTCTGGTAACGTTGCTTCTTTTGCTTTGATGTTCTGAATTCTGATCAGGGATTATATTACCTCCTGTCGATTTAGAGCAGCAGATATGTGAGCTATGTGTAGAGTTAGACATTAAAGTGACACTCAAGTCAAAATAAACTTTTATGATTCAGATAGAGAAGCAGGTTTAAGACGCTTTAAATATTTATATTTAAATATATTTATATTCACACTTTTCAGGGAACAATATCCTACTGAGCATCTGCACAAGCTCACAGGGTAAACATATACTATTCTGTGATTGGCTGATGTCTATCACATGATACAGGGGGCCAGAAAATGGGAGAAAAATTTAATTTGTCAGAAAATATCTACTGCTCATTTGAAATTCAGAGTAGGTGTTTAATCATTGTCTTTTTTATTATACACTTGTTAATTATGCAATTCTACTGCATTGAGTGGTCTTATTACATTTAAATCCAGTCATTTACTTCCATATGCAAATCAATTTACATTCTAGCCATTCTCATACACTAGTCCTTTGTGGCTCTTGGGATAGTTGAAAAACATTTTTCTATAAAGTCTAAAAATCATATTAGTAATTCTCTCATTTAGCAAATTAATTGGTATATGGGGGTCAATAATCAAACACGTAGGGCTCAGACTATAAAACTAAAGATGACCTGTTAAGAGGCCTTGACTGGAAATAAAAAGTAGCCCTGGAAAAATTTGAAAACCATCCCTATTTTCCATTGAGTCCATAGAATGCACATGCCCAATATTTTTTTTTCAGAATTCAATTATATTAATTTGTAATGAACAAAAATGCCAGATTGTTGTTATATAGGCACCTTACAGCTCAATGCCATCCATGACTCCCTTTCACAGTGTTATCCATAGTGTGATCTGGAGAAAACACTCACAACTGTCTTACAGTGTGACTTGACTAGACACTAGGAGGGCTCCTAAAATGGTCTACATGGTCTAGGAAATACAATGTACAAGGCAATAATTTGTGACCTTACATAAAGCTCAGAAGAGAAAAGAAGAGAGGTGATACAGTGGCATTGCCTCAACATCAGCAGCACCTTCTTAAAAGGACTGTCTACACCAGAATTTTTGTTTAAAAAAATAGATAATTCCTTCATTATTATTTATTATTTCCTAGTTTTGCATAACCAACACAGTTATATAAATACACTTTTTACCTCTGTGATTACCTTGTATCTACGCCTCTGCAAACTGCCCCCTTATTTCAGTTCTTTTGACAGACATCCCTTTTAGCCAATCAGAGCTGGCTCCCCTAAACTTCATGTGCGTGAGCACAGTGTTATCTATATGACACACATGAACTAACACCCTTTAGTGGTGAAAAACTATCAAAATGCACTGAGAAAAGAGGCAGCCTTCAAGGGCTTAGAAATTAGCATATGAACCTCCTAGGTTTAGCTTTCAACTAAGAATACCAAGAGAACAAAGCAAAATTGGTGATAAAAGTAAATTGAAAAATTGTTTAAAATTACAATCTCTATCTGAATCACGAAAGTTTATTTTGGACTAGACTGTCCCTTTAAATTATAGCTGGTCAGCCCCAGCTGCTGTGGCCCACAAGGAAATCTCCTGTTCTTGTAGGGCATTCCAGCCTTGACTATTAATAGTATGTTTTCCATAAAATAATGGTAGTTTGTTGTGGCTCCCTAAGCTGTTGCTAAACTGTTGGTTCCCTATATTTTTATGCAAGCTTATATTTCCCCTATTAACCCCAGTTGCACCAGCGCACATTACCTTAATTAACCATGTACCTAATTAACCCATCAGACACTCATTGGGCTGTCCCCCACCCTTACTATGTATCTCTTTGTTTTATCCCTAGCCCCTAGTGGAAGGTTCATATATATATATATATATATATATATATATATATATATATATATATATATATATATATATATATATATATATATATATATATATATATATATGAGTGTATGTATATTACAGCACATTTATTAGCACATATGATTCCCTAACTTATGTCTGTAATTTCACCAAAACTTGTTTGTTATGCAACATTATGATGGCATCAAAAACTTAAAAAAAAATGGTTTAAAAATGCAAGACAAAACTATAATACATTATTAAAAATGTAATCTCTTAGATAAAGAAAAATAAATCACTGCTATGTTTTATAGGAATCAATATAAAAATGCATTCAATCAAAGAATAGATCCAAAATCCCAGAAAAACGTTTTATACATGTTAAATTTTACATAAATACCCAAACTAATCTAAAAAAATCAATCAATCTATTTATTTATCTATCTCTATAATCTAGAAATCTAACCACAGTGTATATATATATATATATATATATATATATATATATTATATACAGTGTACAGGTGGCCCTCGGTTTATGCCGGTTCAATTTGCGCCATTTCAGAATAACAACCTATAGAGCAACAAGATCTAGCAGCCACTTCCCTTTTATCTTCCTGTCCAGCTGCTTGAGGTTAGGGTGCCTAACTGCCTATTAATCACTGCAGATTGAAATGCATAGAATAGGTGCAGACCCAATATTATCTAACATGCTAACAATGCAGAGAACTGTTTGCATAAAAATGAAATAAAAAAAACATTTTTGTTCATTAAACTTAGTTTGATGATGATACAATCTGTTGTGTAATTATTTTATTAGGTGCTGTTTAGCAAATGTTTTTTTTCTTTAAACTTAGTTTGATGATACAATCTATATTATTAGGTTTATAATGCCGTTTAGCATTTAAAGTCTTCATTTCAAAGCTTTAAAAATAATGTATTAGATGTTACTTATAACAATTTTGAGAGGGGCCTGGAACCTAATTCCCTCACTTCCCATTGACTTACGTTATAAACTGGGTTTCAATTTACAATGATTTCGATTTACAACCATTCCTTCTGGAACCTAACCCCGGCGTAAACTGAGGACTATATATATATATATATATATATATATAATGTTTCCTACCAATATTCAATATTTACACAAAGAGGGAGTAATTCTGCATACAAAATATAGTGGCACATATTAATGGACCTGCTTTCATTCTCATTAGTATGTAGAGGGTTTGTGTGAGTGTACAGTTATGTTAAACATTTGAATATAATATACTAGAGAAAAACCTATTGCAGAAAAAAAAATTGTGCAAAAATATCTAACATTTTGCGACTCTACTCATCAACCGTGTTTCCTCTAAGGCCAGTTTTGTGAGCAGCCCAGCAGTGAAACTGTTAATAAGGGAACCACACCTTGCAGTCTACATTGTGTAGTGTTTGCCAATTGCTCGAATTAACTGTTTACTGCTGGGCCATTTACAAAACTGGCCTTAGAGGGAACACTGCTCAGCAAGATATAAATCCTCTGTCATATGATACTCTGAGTCATTTCATATCAATTCTCCATCTCCAAAATATAATAGCTCAATAACTTTATACAATATACTGTAAAGTCGGAAGCAGTTGAGCAAGTTTATTATTCACTTGCTAGTAAGCTTCACCTGCTAGTCTTTATAATTTGAGTGAGGGATCTTGAAGCTGAAAAAAAAAAACATAACTCGGAACGTGCATACCCTATTTTTTTTTTTTTTTGGTTCACATACGTACATGTAATTTATATTATATAAAGTTCAAGCGGAGTTAGCATTTTAAAGGTAATTCATTTTAAACAGATTTGCATTGGCCCTTTTCTTCACTCAAAATAGGGTGAAACTAGATTAGTCATGATATATCTATATACATATATATATATATATATATATATATATATATATATATATATATATATATATATATATATATATACTGCTCAGCCACAACGTTAAAAGCACCTTGTACTGCCAAAACAGCTTGAGGCACGGACTCCTCAAGACCTCTGAATGTGTCCTGTGGTATCTGGCTCCAAGAAATAAGCAGCAGATCCTTTAAGTCCTGCAAGTTGCGAGGTGGGGCCTCCATGGGTTGGATTTGTTGTTCCAGTACATCCCACAGATGCTCAATTAAATTGAGATCTGGGGAATTTGGAGGCCAAGGCAACACCTTGAAATCTGTGTCATGTTCCTCAATTCCTGAACATTTTTTTGCAGTATGGCAGGGTGCATTATCCTGCTGAAAGAGGCCACTGTTATCAGGAAACACCATTGCCATGAAGGGGTTTACATGGTCTGCAACAACTCTAGGTAGGTGGCACGTGTCAAAGTAACATCCACATGAATTCCAGGACCCACGGTTTCCCACCAGAACACTGCACAGAGCATAACACTGCCTCCTCCAGCCTTTCTTCTTCCCATAGTGCATTCTGCTGCCATCTCTTCAACAGGTAAATGACGCACATGCACCCAGTCATCCAACTGATCAAAAAGATAACATTATTTATCAGATGAGGCAACCTTTTCTTCATTGCTCCATGGTCTATTTCTGATGCTCATATGATGCTCATATCCTCAATGAAGGTGCTTTCTGCGATGGACAGGGGTCATCATGGGCACTCTGACCAATCAGCTATGCAGCCCCATTTGCAGAAAACTGTGATGCACTGTGTGTTCTGACACCTTTTTTTCATGGCCAGCATTTAAATGGCAAGCAATTGAACATTTCACTACCCCACAAACTGGGGGGGAAATCTAGATAAACTTCCGTACCATAGAGAAATCTTTTGGATCTTCAAATTGGGTACAAGGTTACCCCAGGGGTTCAGTTCAGAATTTGACCTAATCAATCATTGTGAGTAGCAATGATTTATCTCTAAATAAGACTTTAGAGCCATAAAGTCATTTTTAAGGCAATATCCTGTACAATATTAATGTTATAGGTAGCAGTGTGACTATTAGGATAATTTATGTAAATAGATACATTTTAAAAGGTTAAAGGATTCCAAAACGTTATAATTTTTTGCACCAACAGACCACAAATATGAAATTTTGCATGTATAAATATTATAACATACCTATTTGCTGCTTGTAACAAAGCTTCTAAACTTGAGAATAATTCATTTTTATTTTAGGGTATTACATCACATCAGACAACCCTTAAATATGGGAGGTGCGCGATCCGACAAACTTACCAATATAAATTAAAATTTTTGCATCTCATTATTTAGTGTTCTTCTGACCATGCCCATGCGCATATCGATTCGTCTACCCACGCATGAGCATATGCGTACAATGACTCCTCATTTACCCATACAATTTACCTATAGATTATGCTGGTCTGCATGATTTTCTGCGGTGACGTCTGTTATGACGAGAAGGTTAAATCGCGCATGCGCATAGTGAAGAAAATTTGCCATCTTGATAACTGGAGTTATTGATGTGGATTGGAGGATTAAAAGTTATTGCCGGTCGGTGGGTTCGGAAATCCATAAAACATCATAATTAAAAAACGGTTAATATATGAAGCGCTATTGTTATTACAAAACGCACATATTTATAGTGATCTGGCTATTGTAGGTTAATTTTTTTGTGGGTTTTGTGTCCCTTTAATGAATAGAAATATGAAGTAGTTTTTCCAAAGTTTAAAACAGGTTAATAGAAAATGTTATATATAATGAAAATGTTACATATAGCGATTATAACGCGTAATTGTATCCATAATATGATTAATTTATGCATAGAATACTGTGAGTTTCATAAGGAAATGATAGCCATGGCTAAATTAGGCCTAGATTTAGAGTTGGGCGGTAGCCGTCAAAACCAGCGTTAGGAGCCTAACGCTGGTTTTTACCGCCCTCTGGTATTTGGAGCCAGTCATTAAAGGGTCTAACGCTCACTTTCCAGCCGCGACTTTTCCATACCGCAGATCCCCCTACGCCATTTGCGCATCCTATCTTTTCAATGGGATCTTTCTAACGCTGGTATTTAGTGTCGTGGCTGAAGTGAGCGTTAGAATTCTAATGACAAAACTCCAGCCGCAGAAAAAAGTCAGTAGTTAAAGCTTTCTGGGCTAACGCCGGTTTATAAAGCTCTTAACTACTGTGCTCTAAAGTACACTAACACCCATAAACTACCTATGTACCCCTAAACCGAGGTCCCCCCACATCGCCGCCACTCTATTAAATTTTTTTAACCCCTAATCTGCCGCTCCGTACACCACCGCCAGCTACGTTATACTTATGTACCCCTAATCTGCTGCCCCTAACATCGCCGACCCCTATATTATATTTATTAACCCCTAATCTGCCCCCTCAACGTCGCCTCCACCTGCCTACACTTATTAACCCCTAATCTGCCGAGCGGACCGCACCGCTACTATAATAAAGTTATTAACCCCAAATCCGCCTCACTCCCGCCTCAATAACCCTATAATAAATAGTATTAACCCCTAATCTGTCCTCCCTAACATCGCCGACACCTAACTTCAAATATTAACCCCTAATCTGCCGATCGGAGCTCACCGCTACTCTAATAATTTTTTTAACCTCTAAGGCTAATTCTAACCCTAACACTAACACCCCCCTAAGTTAGATATAATTTTATTCTAACGAAATAAATTAACTCTTATTAAATAAATTATTCCTATTTAAATCTAAATACTTACCTGTAAAATAAACCCTAATATAGCTACAATATAAATTATAATTATATTATAGCTATTTTAGGATTAATATTTATTTTACAGGCAACTTTGTATTTATTTTAACCAGGTACAATAACTATTTAATAGCTAAAATAGTTAAAATAATTACAAAATTACCTGTAAAATAAATCCTAACCTAAGTTACAATTAAACCTAACACTACACTATCAATAAATTAATTAAATAAAATACCTACAATTACCTACAATTAAACCTAACACTGCACTATCAATAAATTAATTAAATACAATTCCTACAAATAAATACAATTAAATAAACTAACTAAAGTACAAAAAATAAAAAAGAACTAAGTTACAAAAAATAAAAAAATATTTACAAACATTAGAAAAATATTACAACAATTTTAAACTAATTACACCTACTCTAAGCCCCCTAATAAAATAACAAAGACCCCCAAAATAAAAAAATGCCCTACCCTATTCTAAATTACAAAAGTTCAAAGCTCTTTTACCTTACCAGCCCTTAAAAGGGCCCTTTGCGGGGCATGCCCCAAAGAATTCAGCTCTTTTGCCTGTAAAAAAAAAACATACAATACCCCCCCCCAACATTATAACCCACCACCCACATACCCCTAATCTAACCCAAACCCCCCTTAAATAAACCTAACACTAAGCCCCTGAAGATCTTCCTACCTTGTCTTCACCATGCCAGGTATCACCGATCGTTCCATGCTCCGAAATCTTCATCCAAGCCCAAGCGGGGGCTAGACATCCATCATCCGGCGGCTGAAGAGGTCCAGAAGAGGCTCCAAAGTCTTCATCCTATCCGGGAAGAAGAGGCGATCCTGACCGGCAACCATCTTGATCCAAGCGGCATCTTCTATCTTCATCCGATGACGACCGGCTCCATCTTGAAGACCTCCACCGCGGACCCATCTTCTTCTTCCGACGACTTCCCGACGAATGACGGTTCCTTTAAGGGACGTCATCCAAGATGGCGTCCCTCGAATTCCAATTGGCTGATAGGATTCTATCAGCCAATCGGAATTAAGGTAGGAAAATTCTGATAGGCTGATGGAATCAGCCAATCAGAATCAAGTTCAATCCGATTGGCTGATCCGATCAGCCAATCAGATTGAGCTTACATTCTATTGGCTGATCGGAACAGCCAATAGAATGCAAGCTCAATCTGATTGGCTGATTGGATCAGCCAATCGGATTGAACTTGAATCTGATTGGCTGATTCCATCAGCCATATAAAAATAAAGGTTAAATATGAGCGCAGGGTGATTCACCACACTCCTGAAAAGACCTAAAGGTCCCTAATATAGGCCAGAAACTAGTAATATGAAATAACAGAAAACAGGAGCGCTAAAAAGCTGAAGGTGAAATAACTCTAAACGTGAATATAAATACAATAAAACCAGGTATATCCTGCAAGTAGAAAAGTGCTATCAAAAACAAAATCTAAATTAATTCCAAGTGCCATTCACTAATGGTGTTTATTTAGTAGAAAACGAAATACTTAATATTTCAAGTTACCAAGTGTATCCCTTTAAATAGTGCACTAGTGTTCTTAATATGTAAAAGGTACTACGATTGAAAAATTAGACCAAATCTTACATTTAAAAAAGGGGCTATGCCAATTTAATATACTTCATAAAACACAAAAAAATAGTATTAGACAATTCTATTAAAAATTGTATAAATGAATAAAACTAACGGACGTCTCCGTTTAAAAATAAAAATAAAACTCAGGTTGCCACCACATAAAAAATATATATAGGAAGATCCATTAATGTGGACCAGTGGAACTAGTAACAGTTCAAGTTGGAAAGTTAACAGGAGTGATCTCCAAAGTTTATACTCTCAGCTAGCGATCAACCGCAGGCTTACCCCCACACTGTTTGTGCTCTGAAGTCTCTGTGATCAAAGTTACCGCCGTAGCGGGGTGACGTCACCTTTATGGGCGCTGTCCTGGATCGGCCTCCTGATTGGTCCTTTATCGGAGCGGCTTTAGAAGGTAACTGAATTTCCGCTACCAAAGTATCTGCTCTTAAGTGTATAACAACACGCAAGGAGTGATGTGTAGAAGAATTAGCTCTGTCCAATCCTCAAACGGGGGAGCTCTGGTTTTACTCTGCGGAAAAGTTCCGTGCAGTAGTACCCTTGTCAGGTTATGTCGACCTTGCTTGCCAATAATGTCAGTCTCTGCCGGTCCAGCTACCAATTGCTGATTCTTTATTGTACAAAGGGTAACAACTTCCAACAGCAATGCACACTCACAAGTGTAGCTCCAGCTTAAAATGTAGATAGAATAACTATAGTTGTGACTTCATCAACGCGTTTCTCCCTATACAGATGCATCTTGAAAAAGCCCTGTATAGGGAGAAACGCGTTGATGAAGTCACAACTATAGTTATTCTATCTACATTTTAAGCTGGAGCTACACTTGTGAGTGTGCATTGCTGTTGGAAGTCGTTACCCTTTGTTATTTCGTTAGATAAAAATTATATTTAACTTAGGGGGGTGTTAGTGTTAGGGTTAGACTTAGCTTTAGGGGTTAATCCATTTATTACAGTAGCGGCGAGATTCGGTTGGCAGATTAGGGGTTAATAATTTAAGTTAGGTGTCGGCGATGTTAGGGAGGGCAGATTAGGGGTTAATACTATTTATTATAGGGTTATTGAGGCGGAAGTGAGACGGATTAGGGGTTAATAACTTTATTATAGTAGCGGTGTGGTCCGCTCGGCAGATTAGGGGTTAATAAGTGTAGGCAGGTGGAGGCAACGTTGTGGGGGGCAGATTAGGGGTTAATAAATATAATATAGGGGTCGGCGGTGTTAGGGGCAGCAGATTAGGGGTACATAGGGATAATGTAGGTAGCGGCGGTTTACGGAGCGGCAGATAAGGGGTTAAAAAAAATATGCAGGTGTAGCGATAGCGGGGGCGGCAGAATAGGGGTTAATAAGTGTAAGGTTAGGGGTGTTTAGACTCGGGGTACATGTTAGAGTGTTAGGTGCAGACGTAGGAAGTGTTTCCCCATAGAAAACAATGGGGCTGCGTTAGGAGCTGAACGCTGCTTTTTTGCAGGTGTTAGGTTTTTTTTCAGCTCAAACAGCCCCATTGTTTTCTATGGGGGAATCGTGCACGAGCACGTTTTTTAAGCTGGCCGCGTCCGTAAGCACCGCTGGAATTTAGAGTTGCAGTGGTGTTAAATTATGCTCTACGCTCCCTTTGGAGCCTAACACACTGAAAACCCAGCCATTCTGTGAACTCTAAATACCAGCGGTATTTAAAAGGTGCGGGGGGGGAAAAAGCATGCGTAGCTAACGCACCCCTTTGGCCGCCAAACTCTAAATCTAGCCGTTAATATTTGGAACATTCTGGTATTTGCCGAATATGGAGATTAATTTGTTTCAAATTTGTTGGTATATATAGCATGTAAATAATTTAAACTTAAATGTGATATAACCAACTGAACCATAGATACAATAAGAGTACATTAAGTGTTAATGATTGATAGTTTGAAATCAAAAGGCTGGCTAGTGAACTATGGAATATAAGAGATACCTAGCACCACCTAATTAAAGGGTCACTGAACCCAAATTTTTTCTTTCGTGATTCCGATTGAGCATGACATTTTAAGCAACTTTCTAATTTACTCCTATTATCACATTTTCTTCATTCTCTTTGTATCTTTATTTGAAATGCGAGAATGTAAGTTTACATGCCTGCCCATTTTTGGTGAACAACCTGGGTTGCTCTTGCTGATTGGTGGATAAATTCATCCACCAATAAAATGTGCTGCCCAGAGTACTGAACCAAAAAAAAAAAAGCTTAATTGCCTTCTTTTTCAAATAAAGATAGCAAGAGAATGAAGAAAATTTGATATTAGTAGTAAATTAGAAAGTTGCTTAAAATTGCATGCTCTATCTGAATCACGAAAGAAAAAATTTGGGTTCAGTGTCCCTTTAATTATCTATGAATATGGGACACACCCAAAACGCGTCAGATGCATGAGGGTGCTAAATGGTGGTTTGTTTTTAACTGTGTTCCTATTCACCTATGCTGATTTCATTTTTCTCTTAGATACTATACAGATATTAAGAGTAAATAGCTGAAAACAAGTATATTACCACCTATATTGCATGGATGTCCAAAAGTATTATATGTAGGTTACTAAAAAATTTCAACAAAAATTATTTCAATCAAATGTAACTAACATCTAGATTACAAGTTTTGCACTAAACAGGGTACGAAAATAATGGCCAAAAAATTGCATTATTGCACTTTCCATAGTGCTGTCATTACGAGTTACTTAAAAGCCTCCTTGTGCTGAGCGGAATGGTGCATTAAGCTCCATACCGCACAAAATCCAAGGGCTTAGTTTACGTGCTTGTGTACGCTTTCCCCCATAGACAGAAATGGGTAGAAAGTGTTAGAAAAAAACTAACAACTGCGATTGCGAAATGGAGATTGCCGTAAAGCAACCCCATTGATGTCTATGGGGAAAAGAAAGACCCTAACATAAACCCCAAGTCTAAACACCCCTAATCCGCCACTGACATTGCCAACGCTAAATAAAGTTATTAACCCCTAATCCACCGCCCCCAACATCGCCGACACTAAATACAATTATTATTCCCTAAACTGCAACCCCCGACATCGCCAACACTATTTCAATATATTAACCCCTAAACCCCACATAACAAAACACTACATTAAACTATTAACCCCTAAACCTAACACCCCCTAACTTTAAATTTAAATTACAATATAACTATCTTTAAATATAAACTTACCTGTGAAATAAAAAAAAATTATGATTAAACTATAAATTAATCTAACATTACTATTTTAACTAAATAAAATAAACGAAAAAAATAAAAACTTAAGATTACAAAAAACCCCCACTAAAATTACAGAAAATAAAAAAACACCAAGATCACCAAAAATAATAAACAAAATTATCAAAAATATTAAATATTACACCTAATCTAATAGCCCTATAAAAATAAAAACACCCCTAACCTACAATAAACTACCAATATCCCCTAAAAGGGCCTTTTGTATGTCATTGCCCTAAGTTAAACAGTTCTTTTACCTAGAAAAAAATACCCAACCAACCCCCCCCCAAAAAAAAACAACCTAAGTCTAAATAAAATCTAAGCTATCCATTGCTCCTAAAGGGGCATTTGTAAGGCCATTTCCCTTAAAAGGGAATTCAGCTCTTTTACACTACCCTTAAAAGGGCATTCATCTCTTTTACAGGGCCAAAAAACCCTAATCTAAAAAAAAAGCACACCAGAAAATCTACTTACGGTTCCTACAATCTGGTCATCAATCCTCATCTAGGCAGCGAGAAGTCTTCATCCAGGCGGCGATACCTTCATCCATCTCAGAGACGTCTTCTATCTTCTTCCCGGCGGTGCGTAGCTATCCTGGATGGCGATGACATCCTACGCAGAGCTTCCTCTTTATACGATCACCGCCGTACACTGAAATTGAATGTAAGGTACCCGTTTAAAAATGGCGTACCTTGCATTCTTATTGGCTGCTTTGATTCTTCAAATTCAAATAAGCCAATAGGATGAGAGCTTCTGAAATCCTATTGGCTGTTCAAATCAGCCAATAGGATTTCAGTAGCTCTCATCCTATTGGCTGTTTTCAGTGGTATAGCTGTATCACAAAACTCGTAATCTAGCCGTAACTTTGTTACAAGTTTTGTACCCTGTATTCGAAGGAATGTGCCATTGTCTCTACCGCAATCTGTACACACTGACATCTTAGGACACCAAGAGCTCCCACTTAGCCAGCACACAATCAGACAAAACATAATTTTCCTCCAAAACAAGCAACTTTAGTCCAAGTATAAGGCTCATAATGCTTCAGCAAAATTATAAAACAGTCAGTTCACATGGAAAGACATTAAGTGTAGGTACAATGGGAGTATGACATTACCAACACATTTCACACTGTACTTGTGCTTTCTCAAAAATAGGTTGGGACTGGTTCAAAGGCACCATCCATCTTAAATGACGTATTTTAAACCTGTCACATTAAAGGGACATAAAACAAGTTGGGATAGAGACAAAATATAATAATATGTACTTTACTTTACCTGCAAATTTATACTGCAGTGCCTCACCATTAATCCAATCTTTTAAGTTTTTCTAATTGTACAGCTCTATCTCCCCTAACACAATCTCTTTTATGCTGCATCTATATTCACCTTTTCTTTGATAGAATGCAGACTTTAACACTCATTATATGCTGGAGCATGCCTAGAACCAAATAAGCTGCTGTAAACTCAGTTGAATTACAATGCTTGTGTTTTTGAAGCTAAACACTGATAAGGGGTTGGATCAGATTACTCCAGACAGCATGGCTATGCAAGTAATTTTGTTTATTTTTGAAAATTATTTTAAAATATTTGCCAGCAATTTTTAAACAATTTTTTCATGCAAACTTTTTTTTTCTTAATTAGCCTTTTTAGAATATGCACAGATCTCAACATGTTTTATGGCACTTTAGAACTAACTTTCAAAAAAGCAGCCTTGTTTCTTTATTTAACACTTAAGCATAGTCGCAGCTTAGACTTTTGGGCATTCAACTCAAAACAAATTTTGTTGATATTGCTTTGCGGCATGATTTTTCCATTTTTAATGTGACTCAATAAAGAATACATTTTTTATCCGAAGTGTGCTGGCACTACCTTTTCTTATTACCGCAAATGATATTCCCTGCTAGCCAGGCACCTTTCTTTCTGTTGAGCAGCTGATGCTGATTGGAGCCTTGTTGGTCACATGGTGAAGGAGTGTCAGTGACTCAACGGAGTACCCGGAAGTCGGACGGAGCAAGCAGAGCGAGCGGTTCATCCGGACCATACGGGGTGGCACAGCAGTATCCATGATCAGACAGCACGGCTTTCAACTATGGAGGGAGGTGAGTAACCGGTTTTATGGAAGGAGGCATTTCAATTGCTGTTTGAGAATTATATCTGCATGCTGTGGAGTGGGAGCCTGTTACTGCATTACCGCATTGGAGCTCAGATTGGAACACTCACCATTGATACTAGATATGTGCAATTCGTTTCGGATTGATTCAGAAATTCGGAAAATTCAGAGATTCGGATAGAACCGAATTTCCGAATTAAAATACTGCAGAATTTACCGAATAAATCCGAATTAGTTCGGATTTATTCTGTAAATTTGGATGGCCATGGATTACGCTAGTATTGTACAGTATATTAGGTTATATCACTCTGCTATGGATTACACCTAATATACAGTACATAATACTAGTCTAATCCCACCTAACACTTACCGAAATTCCGAATTTCCGAACCGAACTGAATCGAACCGAATCCAGCCAAATTTCTTCGAATCCGAATGAATCCGAATCGATTCAAAATTTTCCGAATTCGAATCGATCCGAACCGAAATTCGAAAAATTCCAAATCGATCCGAACCGAACCAAACCTAATTTTTTCGCCATGCACATATCTAATTGATACATGGTTTATGGATCACCAAGGGTTTTGTGTGTTTTGAGCTAGTCCACTATCGCTACTTTTCACTATTTATTGCTTTGGGGTACTCATTTTACAAAACACTTACGGCTAGATTTAGAGTTTGGCGGTAGCCGTCAAAACCAGCTGGCTCCTAACGCTGGTTTTGGGCTACCGCTGGTATTTGGAGTCAGTCAGGAAAGGGTCTAACGCTCACTTTGCAGCCGCGACTTTTCAATACCGCAGATCCCCTTACGTCAATTGCGTATACTATCTTTTCAATGGGATCTTTCTAACGCCGGTATTTAGAGTCGTGGCTGAAGTGAGCATTAGAAATCTAACGACAAAACTCCAGCCGCAGAAAAAAGTCAGTAGTTAACAGCTTTCTGGGCTAACCCCGGTTCATAAAGCTCTTAACTACTGTGCTCTAAAGTACACTAACACCCATAAACTACCTATGCACCCCTAAACCGAGGTCCCCCCACATCGCCGCCACTCTATTAAAATTTTTTAACCCCTAATCTGCCGACCGCACACCGCTGCAACCTACATTATCCCTATGTACCCCTAATCTGTTGCCCCTAACATCGCCGACACCTACATAATATTTATTACCCCCTAATCTGCCCCCCCCCCACGTCGCCGCTACCTACCTACAATTTTATAACCCCTAACCTGCTGACCGCCCACCGCCGCCACCTACGTTATCCATATGTACCCCTAATCTGCTGCCTTGAATACCGCCGACACCTACATAATATTTATTAACCCCTAATCTGCCGCCCCCAACGTCGCCTCCACCTACCTACACTTATTAACCCCTAATCTGCCGACCGGACTTCACCGCTACTATAATAAATGTATTAACCCCTAAAGCTAAGTCTAACCCTAACACTAACACCCCCCTAAGTTAAATATAATTTAAATCTAACAAAATAAATTAACTCTTATTAAATAAATTATTCCTATTTAAAACTAAATACTTACCTATAAAATAAATCCTAATATAGCTACAATATAAATTATAATTATATTGTAGCTATTTTAGGATTAATATTTATTTTACAGGCAACTTTGTAATTATTTTAACCAGGTACAATAGCTATTAAATAGTTAATAACTATTTTATAGTTACCTAGTTAAGTCCTAACCTAAGTTACAATTAAACCTAACACTACATTAGCAATAAATTAATTAAATAAGCTACCTACAATTATCTACAATTAAACCTAACACTACACTATCAATAAATTAATTAAATACAATACCTACAAATAAATACAATTAAATAAACTAACTAAAGTACAAAAAATAAAAAAGAACTAAGTTACAAAAAATAAAAAAATATTTACAAACATTAGAAAAATATTACAACAATTTTAAACTAATTACACCTACTCTAAGCCCCCTAATAAAATAACAAAGACCCCCAAAATAAAAAAATGCCCTACCCTATTCTAAAATTAAAATAGAAAAGCTCTTTTACCTTACCAGCCCTGAAAAGGGCCCTTTGCGGGGCATGCCCCAAAGAATTCAGCTCTTTTGCCTGTAAAAAAAAAATACAATACCCCCCCAACATTACAACCCACCACCCACATACCCCTAATCTAACCCAAACCCCCTTAAATAAACCTAACACTAAGCCCCTGAAGATCTCCCTACCTTATCTTCACCACGCCGGGTTCACCGATCGATCCAGAAGAGCCTCCGATGTCTTGATCCAAGCCCAAGCGGGGGGCTGAAAATGTCCATGATCCGGCTGAAGTCTTCATCCAAGTGGGAGCTGAAGAGGTCCATGATCCGACTGAAGTGTTCTATCAAGCGGCATCTTCAATCTTCTTTCTTCCGGATCCAGGTAGTTCATCCCGCCGACGCGGAACATCCATCTTCACCGACGACTTCCCGACGAATGACGGTTCCTTTAAGGGACGTCATCCAAGATGGCGTCCCTCGAATTCCGATTGGCTGATAGGATTCTATCAGCCAATCGGAATTAAGGTAGGAAAATTCTGATGGGCTGATGGAATCAGCCAATCAGATTCAAGTTCAATCCGATTGGCTGATCCAATCAGCCAATCAGATTGAGCTTGCATTCTATTGGCTGTTCCGATCAGCCAATAGAATGCGAGCTCAATCTGATTGGCTGATCAGATACTTGCTGGCACCACCACCCCCCCTAAAAAAACACAAATACACACAAAAAATAGAAAAACACAGGGCAGAACATAATTCTAATTATAGTGACTTATTATCTATATTATATAATAGCTATTGTTCCACTCTCTCCTCCAGTGATACGTATATGTATTGTATTAAGCATTGCATTTAGTACAATCTATACACACATATTTATACATATGCACACATACACAAGCACACTCATACATACAAGCAAACACACATATATACCTACACACACACTTACATATGACAAACATACTCAAGCACACTCATACATACATACATATATACATATTATAAGCAAACACACATATATACCTACACACACACGTACATATGACAAACATACTCAAGCACACTCATACATACATACAAGCATACATGCAAACAAGCAAACACACATATATACCTACACACACACGTACATATGACAAACATACTCAAGTACACTCATACATACATACAAGCATACAAACATACAACAAACACACATATATATATACACACACACGTACGTATGACAAACATACTCAAGCACACTCATACATACATACAAGCAAACACACATATATACCTACACACACACGTACATATGACAAACACACTCAAGCACACTCATACATACAAGCAAACACACATATATACCTACACACACACGTACATATGACAAACATACTCAAGCCCACTCATACATACATACAAGCATACATACATGCAAGCAAACACATATATATATATATATATATATATATATATATACCTACACACACACGTACATATGACAAACATACTCAAGCACATTCATACATACATACATACAACAAACACACATATATACCTACACACACACGTACATATGACAAACATACTCAAGCACACTCATACATACATACAAGCAAACACACATATATACCTACACACACGTACATATGACAAACACACTCAAGTACACTCATACATACATACAAGCAAACACACATACTGTATATACCTACACACGTACCTATGACAAACATACTCAAGCACACTTATATATACTGTACATACAAATGCACGCACACACACATGCAACTTAACATTTAATTATGGACACCTCACATATTTCTCCAAATCTTTAATGCGCTCTTATGAAGAATGGGACAGATAAGATACTGATAAGGTTTCTACAGCATCATAACTTAGTTTCAATTTTACCTCTCAACAGATCACTTATGTATAAATAGAAGATTTTGCAGATGGTTGATTTACTGACAAACGGGAACACAAAAGGACAGTAAGCTTCTTTCTAATATTAGCACATGCATACACACACATAATCATACATACATAAATACATGCATACTACCAAACACAAACACACTCATACATACAGTTCATTCACACAGACACACACAAACATACTTACGCATAAATACCCAAGCGCACACACACACATATATATTTATATATACATGAAAACACTCACACATAATACATAGATACTTACACATATAATACATAGATACACAAGCAGGGCCGGATTTCCCATTAGGCACAGTAGGCATGTGTCTACAGGCGCCTTGCAGTGAGGGGTGCCTGCCTGTCAGTAATAAAAAAACATTTTTTTTATGAGGGCATTTATTTTAGTAAGAATTGTGCTGCCAGGTGCTTACAAAGTTGAGTGTTTCATTGGGAATATGTTACAGCAGTTGAGGGAGCCATGAAGGAGAGAGGGGCAAAGATTAAAACTAAACCCCTCCCGTTTCGCCAGGCATGTTTAGTTTCACTTTTATTTTATGTACTTCTGTTGCCTCACACAGCCAAGCTCCATGCTGATGTGGTGCAGAAACTTTTTGTTGAGGAATGAAAGCTTCAGAACAGGTTAGGACTGTACAAGGCTTCTAATGCTGCCTAGAATGACAACATAACAAGCAGAGCACTTTAACCCCTTGGCTACCAGAGAGGGTTGCAGTGTATTCACTTGTTATGTGCTGTATTCCTTTTTTATAGCCAGGAGTTTAAATTCTGCTTCAGGATGAATGTTTTTGTTCTATAAAGGCCTTGGAGGTGTGGAGGTTATGTGGGACTAGCTGCTCTGCTCTTTATTACAACCTGCCAATTGTGATTTACAGCCTTTAGGGCACTTTGACAACAAAGTTTGTAGACTGTAAGGCTGTAAAATGTGTATGTGTGTAAACCACTCACATGGCATATTTGTATGTATGTATGTGTGTGTGTATATATATATATATATATATATATATATATATATATACACACATATATACACACATACACACATACACACACATCACACACACACACATATAACACACATCACACACACACACACACACACATATATATATATATATATATATATATATATATATATATATATATATATATATATATATATACACATACACGCACATCACATTAAAAATTGTTAATCTGTTCTTTTATCAAGTAAGTGTGGTATTTTTGTATTGTGGTAAATTGAATTTCTAAGTTCTAATTTTAAACACATTTGTTGACCCCTGGATTATATATAATCTACAACATTCCATGTTTTCCTTTGAGAGCAACATCATATGATATTTATATTTCAGAACAAAATAAATGTAACATCTGTGTGTATTTGTACCAAAAATATCAGAGTTTACAAGATTTTTTTCATGTAGTGGAAAAAAATACCTACATTTTATATTTTCTTCCACTGGCTGCACAAGTTGTTGATGGTGATGAGCTTGCATGCTGCTAGTTTTAATATTGCTATTGTTTACACAAACTGTGTTTAACTCCAACAAAATGTTAAGCACATTTTATGTCCCTTTAAATAGGGTTTTCTTTAGAATATTTTGCATTAAAAGTTTAACATGATTTGTTTTTGTTATACATAATAGAAATTGCATGGCCATTTGAGTCAAGTGAATATTGATTTTTGGTGTAGCTTCCATTACAACAAATATTGCAATTGGTGTGTGTATTTGTGTATCTCCATAAAAGGAAAAATGTAATTTTACATCTAATATTTATTTTTAGTTGTCCTAAATAATAATAATAAAAAAAAAAAGTCCTCATTTTTTTCCACTTTTTTTCTGGGGGGGGGGTGGGGGGGGTGGCGCTTCAGGTTTTTGTGCCTACAGCCACCTGAGATGTAAATCCGGCCCTGTACACAAACACACATTCTCATACATACACAAATACTCATACACACACACACACACATAATATATACACAAGCACACTCAAATATACACACTCATCAGAAATAATAAAAGGCCAGCTATGTTTTTCTGACGCTGTCATGTGCAGTAGAGACTGTGCAAGGACAAACCTACCTGGCCGTAACGAAGGATCTGTCAGTGAGGATCAGACAACAGAGAGGGTGGGCGGGAGCAGGCGTGGCGGGGGATGTGGCAGAGCGGGCGTTGTGGGGCATGGCCCGGACGGGAGCGGGCGTGTCGGGGGCGGGAGTGGGCATGGCAGGGGCGTGACCGGGAAGGAGCGCAGGCAGGTGGGACCGCTGCACTGCAGGAAATGGCCTGTGTACACGGGCTTTAGCACTAGTACATGCATAATACATAACACATTAATTTACACATACTCAAACATACACACGCACATAGGCACACTCATATGTACATACACACGCATACTCATACATATACACATACATACACAGGCACACACATACACATACTCATACATGCATACATAACCAAGCACTCTCATATATACTTACACACATACATATATAAGTATATGCACACACACATACGCACAGACCTACTCATTTATACATGACTTCAATAGGCAGGTGAACTTTAAAACCTACAAGGACTATTTCTGGCCACAATAGTGATGGAAAAGTTGTTTCAAGGGGACTAACACCTGGACTGTGGCATGCCGGAGGGGGATCCATGTCAAAACTCCCATGGAAAATTACATAGTTTATGCAGAGTCTGCTTTTAACCCATAAAGGGCCTAAATCACCTAACATTCTCAAATTGTTTGCAATAACATGCTTTAAAACATCAGTTATGATGTTGTATCTATCAGGTAGTGTAAGGGTTACGGCCGCATCACAGTCAAAGAGCAAACTCCAAGTGTAACGCACCGCAATCAACCGCAAACAGTCCACTTGCAGAACCACGAGATAGATAGATTTGATAGATAGATAGATACATAGATTACATAGCTCAATCGATGCAATATACATATGATCAATACACTGTACATAGATCAATACATGCAATATACATTTGATAGATACGAATTACATTGATCAATAGATGCAATATACATTTGATAGATACGAATGTTATCGAATCAAAGATGCAATATACATTTTATAGATATGAATGACATCAACCAAAATATGTAATATATATTTTATAGATACGAATTACATCGATCAATAGATTCAATCTACATTTGATCGATACGTTTGATAGTTTGATCGATTTGATATATAAATAAATCGATTTGAAATATATATAATTTCCCTCACAGAGTATAACAATAAGACATGTGTTCTGTGACCCGTGGTGTGTTAAGTAGTACTATTCTTAACATTTTACTACCACCTGTTAATCCCCCTATCGGGGGAGGTCTATATGGCCTTCATTTTTGGAACCGGGAGATGGAAGAAGATGATTGTTCTGTCCTCCTACTTCAAATTTGTCAGAAACACAAGTGGCTCTCTCAAAACAGTCTGGACAGAAGATAGATCGATAGATAGGATAGATAGATAAACATAGATTGATAGTTAGATAGAATCGATAGAAGAGAAATAGATAGATTTTATAGATATATAATTACCCTTATAAAGTATAATAATTAAACATGCGGTCTTGGACCCATGGTAACTAGGTTGTGTTAAGTAGTACTTTCAGCCCTGTAACTCCCCCTATTGGTGGAGGTCTATATGACGGTTATGATTGATTACCCTGACAAAGTATAACAACAAGACACATGGTCTGGGACCCATGGTAATTTTGTTGTGTTAAGTAAAACTTTTCTTATCACTTGAATCCCTCTTACCCCCCCTTTTGTTGGAGCTCTATATGGCCTGCATGATTAGCCTGACAAAGTATAATAAGAAAACATCTGGTCTGGGACCCATGGTAACTAGGTTGTGTTTAAGTAGTACTATTCTTAGAACTGTAATCCCTGTTACTCCCCCTATCAAGGGAGGTCTATATGGTCTGCATGATTACCCTGACAAAGTATAACAACAAGGCACACGGTGTTAGACCCATGGTAACTAGCTTGTGTTAATTAGTACTTTTCTTAGCACTTTAATCCCTGTTACCCCCCCTATCGGGGGAGGTCTATATGGCCTGTCTGATTACCCTGAAAAAATATAATAATAAGACATGCGGTCTGGTACCCATGTTAACTAGGTTGTGTTTTAAGTAGTACCATTCTTAGCACTTTAATCTCTGTAACTCCCCCTATTTGTGGAGGTCTATACGGCCTGGATGATTACCCATACAAAATATAATAATAAGACATCTGCTCTGGGTCTGTGACCCATGGTAACTATGTTGTGTTAATTAGTAATGTCCTTAGCATTTTAATAGCTGTTATTCATACTCACCCTATCTGTGGAGGTCTATATGGCCTGCATGATTACCCTTACAAAATATAATAACAAAACATGCGGTCTGGGAACCATGGTAACTAGGTTGTGTTGAGTAGTACTGTTCTTAGCATTTTAATACCTGTTACTCACCCTATCTGCGGAGGTCTATATGGCCTGCATGATTACCCTAACAAAATATAATAATAAGACATATGCTCTGGGTCTGGGACCCATGGTAAGGTTGTGTTAAGTCGTACTGTTCTGAGCATTTTAATACCTGTTACTCACCCTATCGGGGGAGGTCTATATGGCCTGCATGATTAACTGAACAAAATATAATAATAAGACATATGCTCTGGGACCCATGGTCAATTTGTGTTAAGTAGTACTGTTCTTAGCATTTCAATACCTGTTACTCACCCTATTGGGGGAGGTCTATATGGCCTGCATGATTACCCTTACAAAATATAATAACAAAACATATGCTCTGGGACCCATGGTAAGTAGGTTGTGTTAAGTAGTACTGTTCTTAGCAGTTTAATACCTGTTACAACACCGAATGGTGGCAGGTCTATCTGGGCTTCATGATTAGCCGCACCCAAACCCAAAAAAAAGCCAAGCGGTCTTAGACTAACACCCATGGCTAACTCGGTTGTTTCAATTAGTACTATTCTTAGCACTTTCATCCCTGTTACTTTCAGGCCTCTTGGGGGTGGTCTACATGGCTATCATGATTAGCCTAACCAAATACTACAATCCAACCTTGGCTCAGTCTTCATAGGCCCTTCATTGGCTGTATTTTGGTAGTACTGTTCTTATTAGTTTAATACCTGATACAACACAGAATGGTGGCAGCTCTATATGGCCTGCATGATTAGCCGCACCCAAACCAAAAAAAAGCCAAGCGGTCTTGGATTAACACCCATGGCTAACTCGGTTGTTTCAATTAGTACTATTCTTAGCAATTTCATCTCATCCCTGTTACTTCCAGGACTCTTGGTGGTGGTCTACATGGCCATCATGATTAGCCTAACCAAATACTCCAATTTAACCTTGGCTCAGTCTTCATAAGGCCCTTCATTGGCTGTATTTTGGTAGTTCTGTTTTTATTATTTTAATAACTGATACAACAACGAATGGTGGCAGCTCTATATGGCCTGCATGATTTGCCGCACCCAAACAAAAAAAAAAGCAAAGCGGTCTTGGATTAACACCCATGGCTAACTCGGTTGTTTCAAGTAGTACTATTCTTAGCACTTTCATCTCATCCCTGTTACTTCCAGGACTCTCGGTGGTGGTCTACATGGCCATCATGATTAGCCTTACCAAATACTACAATCCAACCTTGGTAGTTCTGTTCTTATAAGTTTAATACCTGATACAATACTGAATGGTGGCAGCTCTATATGGCCTGCATGATTAGCCGCACCCAAACCAAAAGAAAAGCCAAGCGGTCTTGCACGAACACCCATGGCTAACTCTGTTGTTTCAAGTTGTACAATTCTTAGCACTTTCATCTCATCCCTTACTTCCAGGCCTCTCAGGGGTGGTCTACATGGCCATCATGATTACTCTCACCAAAATATAACAACAATACATGCGTGCAGGGAACCATGGTAAGGTTACTTCCTTTCGCAAAATCGAGTATAACAGTTGCAGGCAGAGGTTCTGACCCTGCATTATGGCTGCACCTCTCCCTAAAAGAGGCATGCATTACAGAGTCTGTGGGCATGTATGCAAAGAGCTGGCCTGCCTAAAAGAAGCAGCAAGGCAGTACAGGTCGTTCTCCTTCAGCCGTTTTATACGCTGTCCCACGGCCACGACCCTCAACAGCCACAACAGAATGAAACACCACATATGCCTTCATTTTGAACAATAGACTACAGGTATGGCATTGATTTTAGTTACACGGAGATATTTTTTTTGAACCGTGAAATTGAAAACAAAAACATGATTGGACACCTAGTACACTTCTTTATCCTTTGGCCTTTTTATAAGAGGGTCCCGGACCCTCAACAGAAACAACAGCAGGAAAGAGGACATATGGCATCCTTTTGAACAATAGATGAAAGGTAAGGCATTGATTTTAGAAACCCAGAGATAATTTGTTGCAACTGGGAAATAAAAAAAAACATTGATTGGACACCCAGTACACTTCTTTATCCTTTTGCCTTTTTAATTTTTTATAAGAGGGTCCAGGACCCTCAACCAAAACACCAGCAGGAAAGAGGACATATGGCATCCTTTTGAATAATAGATTACAGGTAAGGCATAGATTTTAGAATCCCTGAGATAATTTTTTATGAACATGGAAATAGAAAAAAACATTGATTGGACACCCAGTACACTTCTTTATCCTTAGGCCTTTTTATAAGAGGGTCCCGGAGCCTCAACAGAAACAACAGCATGAAAGAGGACATATGGCATCTTTTTGAACAATAGATTACAGGTAAGGCATTGATTTTAGAATCCCTGAGATCATTTATATGAACCGGAAAATAGAAAAAAACATTGATTGGACACCCAGTACACTTCTTTATCCTTAGGCCTTTTTAAAAGAGGGTTCAGGACCCTCAACCGAAACAACAGCATGAAAGAGGACATATGGCAGCATCCTTTTGAATAATAGATTACAGGTAAGGCATTGATTTAAGAATCTCTGAGATCATTTATATGAACCGGGAAATAGAAAAAAACATTGGACAAGACATCCAGTACACTTCTTTATCCTTAGGCCTTTTTACAAGAGGGTCCAGGACCCTCAACCGAAACAACAGCATGAAAGAGGACATATAAACAACAGCATGAAAGAGGACATGTGGTATCCTTTTGAACAATAGATTACAGGTAAGGCATTGATTTAAGAATCCCTGAGATAATCTCTATGAACCGGGAAATCGAAAAAAACATTGATTGGACACCCAGTACACTTCTTTATCCTTAGGCCTTTTTATAAGAGGGTCCCGGAGCCTCAACAGAAAAAACAGCATGAAAGAGGACATATGGCATCCTTTTGAACAATAGATGACATGTAAGGCATTGATTTTAGAAACCCAGAGATAATTTGTTGCAACTGGGAAATAAAAAAAAACATTGATTGGACACCTAGTACACTTCTATATCCTTTTTACCTTGTTATAAGAGGGTCCCGGACACTCAACAAAAATAAGAGCAGGGAGCTGGGCATAGGAGTACAAGGGAGTGTGACAATAATAATGTGAAGGGGAAGAAGATTGAGGAGTTGTGGCATTTTGAATTTGTTATCGTGGGAAGAACTTGCAATGACCTTGCTCTGGTGAATCCATATCGCAAATGTCTTTTTTTAAGGCACTGTTTGTCTATTTTTTTGAATATCAGCATCTGGTAAATGAAGCGCGACTTAAGGCTGATGAGAACCGACCTTTCTTCTGGCTGTTTGAAAATGTTGTGGCTCTGGACAAACATGTGATGAAGGGGCCATCTGTCATATTCTGCACGCAACCCCTTTGATGATTGACGCTAAACATGTGTCACCTGCAAGCAGAGCTCGTTACTTCTGTCTAAATCTTCCAGGTATGGACAGGCCACTGTTTCCCACAGCAAGTCATAAGCTTGAACTACAAGATTGTCTTGCGTATGGTAGGAAATCAAAGTTTAGTAAAGTCTGTTCTATCACCACAAAAACTTAACTTCTTGAAGCAAGGAAAATGCCAGCAATTTCCTGTGCTTATGGATGACAAGGAGGACGTCCTGTGGTGCACAGAGATGGAGTTCCTGGAGTGTTCCGGTAGCCATCTCTTTGCGCCCCTAAAGGAATAATTTATCAGTGTTTTTGTAGACATTTGACATCAGATTTGGAGAGGTGACGCACATTTTATTTACTGTTGTGCAAGCTGTGGCAATTGCAATTGGCAATAAAAAATAAGATTTGGAGAGGTGACTCACATTTTATGCAAGCTGTGGCAATTGCAATTTGCAGTGAAAAGAATCTGCTAACAACCACTACCTAGGACCACGCCTGACTCCTGAAGTGTACCAGTGAGCTGGACCACTGAGAGGCTCCAGTCTGCTACACTAGCACCAAAGGGTGCGGCTCATTTGTGAGTATTTAATCGTCACATGTGTGGATTGTATATTTTATACTTCTGGCTGTACTAGGCCATGTTTGGCACCTCTGTGTTCTCTTTTTTCTTAGTTTAACCCCTTCACTTCTAAGCCTAACCACCTTGATGAAGCAGATTATATTTTTTTTATGCTGCTACTTATAGATAAAACCCCTATTGTAAATCATGCTTCAGTTAGTAACTCAAGTTAAATTAAATTAATTTATAGAGCACATATGGCATCCTTTTGAACAATAGATTACAGGAAAGGCATTGATATTAAAAACCCGGAGATAATTTGTTACAACCGGGAAATAGAAAAAAACATTGATTGGACACCCAGTACACTTCTTTATCCTTAGGCCTTTTTAGCAGAGGCTCCAGGACGCTCAACAAAACCAGCAGCAGGAAAGAGGACATATGGCATCCTTTTGAAAAATAGATTACAGGAAAGGCATTGATTTTAGAAACCCAGAGATAATTTGTTGCAACCGGGAAATCTAAAAAAACATTGATTAAACACCCAGTACACTTCTTTATCCTTAGGCCTTTTTAGCAGAGGCTCCAGGACCCTCAACAAAACCAGCAGCAGGAAAGAGGACATATGGCATCCTTTTGAAAAATAGATTACAGGAAAGGCATTGATTTTAGAAACCCAGAGATTATTTGTTGCAACTGGGAAATCTAAAAAAACATTGATTAGACACCCAGTACACTTCTTTATCCTTAGGCCTTTTTAGCAGAGGCTCAAGGACCCTCAACAAAACCAGCAGCAGGAAAGAGGACATATGGCATCCTTTTGAAAAATAGATTACAGGAAAGGCATTGATTTTAGAAACCCAGAGATAATTTGTTGCAACCGGGAAATCTAAAAAAACATTGATTGGACACCCAGTACACTTCTTTATCCTTAGGCCTTTTACACTTCTTCATCCTTCGGCCTTTTTATAAGAGGCTACAGGACCCTCAACAAAAACAGCAGCAGGAAAGAGGACATATGGCATCCTTTTGAACAATAGATGACAGGTAAGGCATTGATTTCAGAATCCCTGAGATAATTTATATGAACAGGGAAATAGAAAAAAACATTAATTGGACACCCAGTATACTTCTTTCTCCTTAGGCCTTTTTATAAGAGGGTCCAGGAGCCTCAAACAAAACACCAGCAGGAAAGAGGACATATGGCATCCTTTTGAACAATAGAGTACAGGTAAAGCATTGATTTTAGAAACCCGGAGATAATTTGTTGCAACCGGGAATTTGAATAAAAAAAATGATTCGATGGACACCCAGTACACTTCTTTCTCCTTAGGCCTTTTTATAAGAGGGTCCAGGACCCTCAAACAAAACGCCAGCAGGAAAGAGGACATATGGCATCCTTTTGAACAGTAGAGTAAAGGTACAGCATTGATTTTAGAAACCCAGAGATAATTTATGGAAAATGGTAAATAAAAAAAAACATTGATTGGACACCCATTACACTTCTTTCTCCTTAGGCCTTTTTATAAGAGGGTCCAGGACCCTCAAAAAAAAAAACAGCAGGAAAGAGAACATATGGCATCCTTTTGAACAATAGAGTACAGGTACAGCATTGATTTTACAAACCCAGAGATAATTTTGGGCAAATGGGAAATAGAAAAAAAAAAGTGAACACCCAGTACACTTCTTTCTCCTTAGGCCTTTTTATAAGAGGGTCCAGGATCCTCAAACAAAACACCAGCAGTAAAGAGAACATATGGTATCCTTTTGAACAATAGAGTACAGGTACAGCATTGATTTTAGAAACCCAGAGATAATTTTTGGAAAATGGTAAATCGAAAAAAACATTGATTGGACACCCAGTACACTTCTTTCTCCTTAGGCCTTTTAATAAGAGGGTCCAGGACCCTAAAAAAAAAAAAACAGCAGGAAAGAGAACATATGGCATCCTTTTGAACAATAGAGTACAGGTACAGCATTGATTTTACAAACCCAGAGATAATTTTGGGCAAATGGGAAATAGAAAAAAAAACATTGAGTGGACACCCAGTACACTTCTTTCTCCTTAGGCCTTTTTATAAGAGGGTCCAGGACCCTCAAACAAAACACCAGCAGGAAAGAGGACATATGGCATCCTTTTGAACAATAGAGTACAGGTACAGCATTGATTTTAGAAACCCAGAGATAATTTTTGGAAAATGGTATATAAAAAAAACATTGATTGGACACCCAGTACACTTCTTTCTCCTTAGGCCTTTTTATAAGAGGGTCCAGGACCCTAAAAAAAACAGCAGGAAAGAGAACATATGGCATCCTTTTGAACAATAGAGTACAGGTACAGCATTGATTTTACAAACCCAGAGATAATTTTGGGCAAATGGGAAATAGAAAAAAACATTGAGTGGACTCCCAGTACACTTTTTTCTCCTTAGGCCTTTTTATAAGAGGGTCCAGGACCCTCAAACAAAACACCAGCAGGAAAGAGAACATATGGCATCCTTTTGAACAATAGAGTACAGGTACAGCATTGATTTTAGAAACCCAGAGATAATTTTTGGAAAATGGTAAATCGAAAAAAACAATGATTGGACACCCAGTACACTTCTTTCTCCTTAGGCCTTTTTATAAGAGGGTCCAGGACCCTAAAAAAAAAAAACAGAAGGAAAGAGAACATATGGCATCCTTTTGAACAATAGAATACAGGAACAGCATTGATTTTACAAACCCAGAGATAATTTTGCGCAAATAGGAAATAGAAAAAAACTTTGAGTAGACACCCAGTACACTTCTTTCTCCTTAGACCTTTTTATAAGAGGGTCCAGGACCCTCAAACAAAACACCAGCAGGAAAGAGAACATATGGCATCCTTTTGAACAATAGAGTACAGGTACAGCATTGATTTTAGAAACCCAGAGATAATTTTTGCAAAATGGTAAATCGAAAAAAACATTGATTGGACACCCAGTACACTTCTTTCTATTTAGGCCTTTTTATAAGAGGGTCCAGGACCCTAAAAAAAAAAACAGCAGGAAAGAAGACATATGGCATCCTTTTGAACAATAGAGTACAGGTAAAGCATTGATTTTAGAAACCTGTAGATAATTTTTTGCAACCTGGAATTTGAATCAAAAAAAGGATTGGATGGACACACAGTACACTTCTTTCTCCTTCAGCCTTTTTATAACAGGGTCCAGGACCCTCAACAGAAACACCAGCAGGAAAGAATCCTCCATAAATAAGACAATTGAAGAAGTGAGTCTCATTAGAAGAGAAGATCTATTAACCTATAGAAATAAACACAATACAACAACTCCCGGAAACCTAAAGATACCATTTATCACTCAATACAGTGAAAGAAAGAAAGTAATTGAGGATATTATCAAACGGCATTGGTATCTTTTGAAGGAGGATGATGTAATAGGAGAACACCTAACAGAACAACCAGGCTTCATCTTCAGGAAAGCAGATAACCTTAAATCCATTTTAGCCCCGAGTATCCCGAGGAACAAAATGACTAAGAACCAAATGGGGGTTCTAGGAAAGAAGTTGAAAGGTTTCTTCCCATGCCACTTCTGTAAGGCGTGCAAACATGGAATAAAAACGGACACATTCAAATCTAAGATTACAAACGAGCTTCATAACATCAAGCAAACCATCAGATGCTCAGACCACCATGTGGTATACTTAATTGAATGTGGATGTGGCCTACAATATGTGGGTCAGACCACGAGAAAGTTGAGGGACAGGATCCGGGAACATCTCCTACAAATAAAGTGGAAGAAAATAGATCTGCCCCTCTATAAACATTTCAAAGAGGTACATGGAAGTAGCAGTGAAAGCCTGAAATACTTGGGTATCTGTAAACTGAACAAAGACTGGAGAGGAGGTAACATGGAAGCAAGAATGCTGAAAACGGAGTCCAAATGGATTTTCCATTTGGACTGTATTTATCCCAAAGGACATAACGCCAACTTTGAGATAGTCCACCTATTTTAAAATAACTAAGTCTGGAAATAACTCCAAATATAACTATTGATAATAAGGAGACAAAACAAATATGTATTGAAATAATCAAATGGCCAAGATAAGGAGATAAAAAACAATCCTTCAGAATCCAATACTACTAGATTAAATATGTATTGAAACAACAAAATGTTTTGAGAAAATCAAAGTCCATAAGAAGGAAACCGAACACACTGAGACCCCCTGAAATTAGGGAAATTATTCCAACTAAAATTGTTATTAAGTTTCTAATCAAATATTGGTTCTTTAATAAAACTGTTTAACCTCTGATCTTTTGGGCACTGAGAATAATTAGAATATCAATCTAGATAAAAAGACTGCTTTTATAGTAATAAAATACTTGGGAGAATAGAATGACTCCCCCAACATAGAAGAATATATTTCTACAAACAACAACAGTAAAAAAGTAGCTAAAACGTGAAAATATAACATTAAAGCCAATTAACACATACTAATCAACATAGAAAATCTAATTCTGTATACATGTTACCAATATGCTGCATGTAATTCTTAACGTAATTTTAAATAAATTTTAATGTTCCTAATATTTGTAAATCCTGGAATATGGAAGCCTAAAATCATTAAATTCACCCTTATCTTATGGAAAAAATCCCATAAAAAATCCCATAACCAAACCAATTCTAAATAAAATCAGAGATTATTGGACCAAAAACGGATGAAAAAGAATGAGACATAAAATTATGTTTATAATCTAAGAGCTAAATAAGTCTCGAATTGTGTATATAAAAACACTCTCTAAAAATAGATATGGGAGCATAAGAGAATTATTCCCCAGTAACTCAATCTGCAAGTTTTATAGTCGCTCTATTACTATTCCAAATGCCCTTTTTCAAAATGGCTACGGAAACACCGGAAATGACCGACCGGAAGTATGTACAACTCAGACTTCCGGTTTAGCGATATTGGCCGAAAAATGTTGGCGGGCAATCCGGTCCCATCCTGAGGCATTTTGGCGCCAACACTCTAGAAAAATATCCCTAAGACCACTATATAAGGTTAGTAAACCCTCAGCCTCACTATGTCTTGAGAAAGGCCCATCAAAGGGCCGAAACGCGTAGACGGACAATCGGCATACGATTTGTGAGGCTTGCCATATTTCCAGGATATTGCTGAGTGGGGTGAGTTTATTTACCAATACTCCGCACCCCATAGGCTGTCTGTTTAGTGCACTTTCTTTTTCTCTTTTAGGTATCTTTTGCATTGATCCCGACTGGGATCCTTAAAAAGTTAGGATCATCAGCTACATTGGACCCTATCGAGGGACACCAGGGATTGGATTTTTTAACTGACTTTTAATCCATAATTGGACTTTGTTCACAGGACCATTCAGACTTTATTTTTATTTATTTTTTATACATTCCATATAATTTTTTATTTTTATGTTCAACTCCTTATTATTTTTTCTGATTTAGTATTTTGTATTTGTTTCATTGTTTACATCTGAATTTCTAGGATACTAATCGAATAGGAGATTGCCAATATATATATTTTTTTGAGGAAGTTAAGGTATCACGCACATATAATTACTTTTTATATATTAGGGATTATTTGCATTTGTTTGTACTTTTTTCTTACAAAGAAGTTTGTAAATCTCCCACTAAGGTTAAGATGATTTTAGTTTAATTTGTTCAGAACATACCGGTATTGTTCTAGCTAGGTTGGATTTGGTTTATATATAACACATCATTTGTTTGCACCATTTGTATATTTTTTTCACAAAGTCACTTTATCTTTGGATCACAGTTTTTACTCTGATTTTATATTATCTTTTTCATTTTAAATTTGAAATTTTCGATTCTGTCACTTGTGGGTTTGGAGTGCAATTATTTAGGATTTTATTATTTTTAAAAATTGTATTATTATTTTTAAAAAAATTGGATTGTAATTTGATTATATTACATTGAGCACAAATTAGATCGTACACCTTCTGTCATCACTTGTTTATTACTTCCACTATTGGATATTGGTGGCCCTATTTTAACTTGCGCAAGTGTTATCTGTGATTGGGTAGACGTTACCCGGACCCCCACTCGAATCTTAAATATATCTAGTTAAACTTCACACCATCAGCTTTAAGCTTCTTCAGCATCACAGAGCTGAATGATAGTAGTCTAAAATCCGGATTTGTAGCTATAAGTTCAGTTTTTATACTTTATTAAAAGACAGAACTTCGAGATCCCAGAATTTTTTATAAAAAAAAAAATTTTTATTGTAATTTTTTATTGTATTTTGTAATTTTTTATTGTATTTTGTATTTTTCGATTGTATTTGCATTGCATTTAAGATTGTATTGTAATGGAACACATGTGATGGGTTTGATTGGACATAACCCAAAGTGATTAAAAGGAATTTTAACAGATATTTGTTGGACTTAGATTTATAAGTCTGTTTTCTTGGAATTATTTGATCTAGACTAGTCCTGTGATATACCTAAGCCCTTTGTGGCGCTCCTATATATACCGAATCATTGTTACTTCATTTAGATCTGATAGGGGATCTTCCTTATAGTGTAGCAGGTATATTTCAACCAAGGCGCTGGAAACTTTATTCCTGTTGCTAATAATCTATTCCTAACCTATAATAAGTGGACAGCAGCCGGGCACAGGTCTATTGATTCTTTAAAAAGTTATGGATTCCACACTGTCAATTAAGAGTCTTAGAGCTGATGTCAGCTCTGATATCAATATAGCTCTTAATAGAGACAATTCCACAGGAACAAACACTGTGATTGATATTAACACTATATTTAAGAATTTAGAAAAATTATTAATATCAGAAACGAAATACAAAATAGAGGTCTCTTTTTTAAAGAAATGTTTAGAACTTAATATTGTACCGAAAGGTTTACTAATCACTAAAGAATGTTCCTTCAACACTAACTCCAAAGAATTTAGTGATAATTGGAATAAAATCATCATTGGGGCATCTCAGGAACTTATGAGACTAATCATTAAATATAGGGAACTCCTTCTCACACATATAGACTTAGAAATTCAGTCGGAGGAGAAGAATATGGAACTATTTAAAGACTCACAAACCTTCAAAGAAAAACAAGAAAACCTATACACAAAAATAAATAAACTGAAAGATGATACGATTGCAAAAAAAACAAAGAAAATCAATAGAGATCTGAACACAGCTCAAGATAATTCTGACACAACCAAAACTACTGCCAACGATCAAATAGACACAGAGGTAGAAATACCACCCCCTATGACACAAGCGGGAAAGAGGAATAATTGGACAGGAACACCTAGAAGTGGTTTCCCAAGTAATGGACGGAGAGACACAAGGGTCCCCATGGCACATTCAAACCAAGAGGATCATTTCCAATATGGATCCAATAGATCCAACTTAAGGAGACCCTTTAATGAAAACCTTCCAAACAATTATCCAAGAAGAAATTCCCATTACAACAGAAACATGGGTTATGCAGGTCCTTCCATGAATGATAGAAGATATCCGATGTATCAGGATAATTGGCAAAGCAACTATAACTACACATATAGACCATACGAAAACTATGGAGGCTATGGGAATGGACCAAGACGGGGACCATACATACCCAATTGGAATGATGGACATCAAAATAGAAATCATCAACCACAGCCCATGGAAGAGAACTATGGACAGAACCGACAATGGCCACGACATTATGAATACAGTGACCACCACAGGATGAAAAATTCGGAGAATAACTTCATGAGACGACAACCAAACCACAATTTCAATACAAACCACAATTTCAATAGAGACTACAGCCCACAAGGTGGATATAGGGGGCAACAACAGAATTGGAAAGAGAACTTTAGAGAATCAGCCAATAGATTCTCTCCTCTAGCTGCCCCGACACATAGGGGGCCACCAGATAATATAAGGGAAGATCACAACCCCACATCTTTATCTACAGCCTCCTCATCTTCCCCTTTTTTAGGGATGGGTCACAACAACCCCCCCATGAGAGAAACAAAGGGAAAAAGGAAGCAAATCACATTAGAAAATGTAGATACCCCGGTAAAAAGAAGGCACACCGGGGAAGAAGATCAGGGGCCAGATCCAAGAACAGACTCAACTTGGACCATCCAATAGAAAGATCTGAAAACATTGAACACAAACAGGATAATGACCTAAAGGATACTGAAATAAAAGGGATCTTCAACCTGAGCAAAATAGTCCTAAAACCAGAAGAAAAGGAAGTCTTAAGATATGGACTGACATATGCTCCATCAAGAGGATTAGATAAATTTCAAACTTATCTCAACACAAAGGAGTTTGTGAGGAAACTCACCCTGAAGAGATATTTTATGAAGTCTGCGGCTGAAAGAAATGTATCACTTCAATCCATCACTCACCCGGATGATGCCTTCATGCATACAGACCTCAAACCCAAGTCCCGTTTCTATCCCACTCACTGCAAGGGACCAGCGATAGAGGCCTTTGAGGCCGTAGTATGTAATGATATTAAGAAGTTAAAATCAGTAAAGGCACAGAACAGAAATCTGAGTGCAAAACAACTGAATGTAATCTCGAAATTAGAACATAATACAGACATCGTCATAAAATCAGCAGACAAGGGTGGCGGAATCGTAATATTGGACAGATCAGAATATTGCAAAGAATCAAAAAGAATCCTTGATGACAAGGTAACATATGAGGTCTTGAAAACGGACCCCACAAGCGAATATCAAAGAAAATTGGATGAACTGCTGGGAGAAGCTAAGGAAATCGGGATCCTAAATGAAAAGGAATTCAGTTACCTAACAGTGAAACACCCAAGGATCCCGGTGTTCTACTATCTGCCAAAGATCCACAAGAGCCTCACCAATCCACCAGGGCACCCAATCATCTCGGGAATTGGATCTCTCTCTAGCAATTTGTCCGAATATATCGACAAGAAACTTCAGCCATTTGTGAGATCTTTGCCATCCTACTTAAGAGACTCCACAGAAATCCTCAATCTTCTCAGGAACATGGAATGGGATGATAGTTACATCATGGTAACAAGTGATGTTACATCTTTATATACATCCATCCCACATGAAGATGGTCTTGAATCCATTGGCCATTTTCTAGAGAAGGACACAGACATGCCGGAAGTCCAAAAAACATTCATATTGGATGGTATCAACTACATTCTTAAACACAATTTTTTCTGTTGGGAAGGCACCTTTTATCGTCAAGTATGTGGAACAGCCATGGGGACCAGGTTCGCGCCAAGCTATGCCAACCTCTACATGGGAAAGTGGGAGAACATCTTTTGGGAGGCATGCCCAGCAGGCGCGGACCTGGTCCTATACAAAAGGTACATAGACGATATCTTCCTCATTTGGAAGGGAAGTTTGGAAGATCTTCAGTATACACTAGAAGTGATGAATAAAAACCAACTAAATCTGAAGTTTACAAGCACCATAAGCAAAACGAATGTAGTGTTTTTGGATCTTGACATAAGAGTGACAAATGGAAGAGTGGAAACATCAACCCACTTCAAGGAAGTGGACTCAAATAACTTCATCCACCATACGAGCTGCCATCATAGGAAATGGATCTCAAACATCCCGAAGGGTCAATTAATGAGGATCAGGAAAAATTGTTCGGGTGAAGACATGTGGACCAAACAGTCGGCAATGCTCAAAAATAAATTCCTAGAGAGGGGGTATGACGAATCCTCCATAAATAAGACAATTGAAGAAGTGAGTCTCATTAGAAGAGAAGATCTATTAACCTATAGAAATAAACACAATACAACAACTCCCGGAAACCTAAAGATACCATTTATCACTCAATACAGTGAAAGAAAGAAAGTAATTGAGGATATTATCAAACAGCATTGGTATCTTTTGAAGGAGGATGATGTAATAGGAGAACACCTAACAGAACAACCAGGCTTCATCTTCAGGAAAGCAGATAACCTTAAATCCATTTTAGCCCCGAGTATCCCGAGGAACAAAATGACTAAGAACCAAATGGGGGTTCTAGGAAAGAAGTTGAAAGGTTTCTTCCCATGCCACTTCTGTAAGGCGTGCAAACATGGAATAAAAACGGACACATTCAAATCTAAGATTACAAACGAGCTTCATAACATCAAGCAAACCATCAGATGCTCAGACCACCATGTGGTATACTTAATTGAATGTGGATGTGGCCTACAATATGTGGGTCAGACCACGAGAAAGTTGAGGGACAGGATCCGGGAACATCTCCTACAAATAAAGTGGAAGAAAATAGATCTGCCCCTCTATAAACATTTCAAAGAGGTACATGGAAGTAGCAGTGAAAGCCTGAAATACTTGGGTATCTGTAAACTGAACAAAGACTGGAGAGGAGGTAACATGGAAGCAAGAATGCTGAAAACGGAGTCCAAATGGATTTTCCATTTGGACTGTATTTATCCCAAAGGACATAACGCCAACTTTGAGATAGTCCACCTATTTTAAAATAACTAAGTCTGGAAATAACTCCAAATATAACTATTGATAATAAGGAGACAAAACAAATATGTATTGAAATAATCAAATGGCCAAGATAAGGAGATAAAAAACAATCCTTCCGAATCCAATACTACTAGATTAAATATGTATTGAAACAACAAAATGTTTTGAGAAAATCAAAGTCCATAAGAAGGAAACCGAACACACTGAGACCCCCTGAAATTAGGGAAATTATTCCAACTAAAATTGTTATTAAGTTTCTAATCAAATATTGGTTCTTTAATAAAACTGTTTAACCTCTGATCTTTTGGGCACTGAGAATAATTAGAATATCAATCTAGATAAAAAGACTGCTTTTATAGTAATAAAATACTTGGGAGAATAGAATGACTCCCCCAACATAGAAGAATATATTTCTACAAACAACAACAGTAAAAAAGTAGCTAAACCGTGAAAATATAACATTAAAGCCAATTAACACATACTAATCAACATAGAAAATCTAATTCTGTATACATGTTACCAATATGCTGCATGTAATTCTTAACGTAATTTTTAATAAATTTTAATGTTCCTAATATTTGTAAATCCTGGAATATGGAAGCCTAAAATCATTAAATTCACCCTTATCTTATGGAAAAAATCCCATAAAAAAATCCCATAACCAAACCAATTCTAAATAAAATCAGAGATTATTGGACCAAAAACGGATGAAAAAGAATGAGACATAAAATTATGTTTATAATCTAAGAGCTAAATAAGTCTCGAATTGTGTATAAAAAAACACTCTCTAAAAATAGATATGGGAGCATAAGAGAATTATTCCCCAGTAACTCAATCTGCAAGTTTTATAGTCGCTCTATTACTATTCCAAATGCCCTTTTTCAAAATGGCTACGGAAACACCGGAAATGACCGACCGGAAGTATGTACAACTCAGACTTCCGGTTTAGCGATATTGGCCGAAAAATGTTGGCGGGCAATCTGGTCCCATCCTGAGGCATTTTGGCGCCAACACTCTAGAAAAATATCCCTAAGACCACTATATAAGGTTAGTAAACCCTCAGCCTCACTATGTCTTGAGAAAGGCCCATCAAAGGGCCGAAACGCGTAGACGGACAATCGGCATACGATTTGTGAGGCTTGCCATATTTCCAGGATATTGCTGAGTGGGGTGAGTTTATTTACCAATACTCCGCACCCCATAGGCTGTCTGTTTAGTGCACTTTCTTTTTCTCTTTTAGGTATCTTTTGCATTGATCACGACTGGGATCCTTAAAAAGTTAGGATCATCAGCTACATTGGACCCTATCGAGGGACACCAGGGATTGGATTTTTTAACTGACTTTTAATCCATAATAGGACTTTGTTCACAGGACCATTCAGACTTTATTTTTATTTATTTTTTATACATTCCATATAATTTTTTATTTTTATGTTCAACTCCTTATTATTTTTTCTGATTTAGTATTTTGTATTTGTTTCATTGTTTACATCTGAATTTCTAGGATACTAATCGAATAGGAGATTGCCAATATATATATTTTTTTGAGGAAGTTAAGGTATCACGCACATATAATTACTTTTTATATATTAGGGATTATTTGCATTTGTTTGTACTTTTTTCTTACAAAGAAGTTTGTAAATCTCCCACTAAGGTTAAGATGATTTTAGTTTAATTTGTTCAGAACATACCGGTATTGTTCTAGCTAGGTTGGATTTGGTTTATATATAACACATCATTTGTTTGCACCATTTGTATATTTTTTTCACAAAGTCACTTTATCTTTGGATCACAGTTTTTACTCTGATTTTATATTATCTTTTTCATTTTAAATTTGAAATTTTCGATTCTGTCACTTGTGGGTTTGGAGTGCAATTATTTAGGATTTTATTATTTTTAAAAATTGTATTATTATTTTTAAAAAAATTGGATTGTAATTTGATTATATTACATTGAGCACAAATTAGATCGTACACCTTCTGTCATCACTTGTTTATTACTTCCACTATTGGATATTGGTGGCCCTATTTTAACTTGCGCAAGTGTTATCTGTGATTGGGTAGACGTTACCCGGACCCCCACTCGAATCTTAAATATATCTAGTTAAACTTCACACCATCAGCTTTAAGCTTCTTCAGCATCACAGAGCTGAATGATAGTAGTCTAAAATCCGGATTTGTAGCTATAAGTTCAGTTTTTATACTTTATTAAAAGACAGAACTTCGAGATCCCAGAATTTTTTATAAAAAAAATTTTTTTATTGTAATTTTTTATTGTATTTTGTAATTTTTTATTGTATTTTGTATTTTTCGATTGTATTTGCATTGCATTTAAGATTGTATTGTAATGGAACACATGTGATGGGTTTGATTGGACATAACCCAAAGTGATTAAAAGGAATTTTAACAGATATTTGTTGGACTTAGATTTATAAGTCTGTTTTCTTGGAATTATTTGATCTAGACTAGTCCTGTGATATACCTAAGCCCTTTGTGGCGCTCCTATATATACCGAATCATTGTTACTTCATTTAGATCTGATAGGGGATCTTCCTTATAGTGTAGCAGGTATATTTCAACCAAGGCGCTGGAAACTTTATTCCTGTTGCTAATAATCTATTCCTAACCTATAATAAGTGGACAGCAGCCGGGCACAGGTCTATTGATTCTTTAAAAAGTTATGGATTCCACACTGTCAATTAAGAGTCTTAGAGCTGATTTCAGCTCTGATATCAATATAGCTCTTAATAGAGACAATTCCACAGGAACAAACACTGTGATTGATATTAACACTATATTTAAGAATTTAGAAAAATTATTAATATCAGAAACGAAATACAAAATAGAGGTCTCTTTTTTAAAGAAATGTTTAGAACTTAATATTGTACCGAAAGGTTTACTAATCACTAAAGAATGTTCCTTCAACACTAACTCCAAAGAATTTAGTTATAATTGGAATAAAATCATCATTGGGGCATCTCAGGAACTTATGAGACTAATCATTAAATATAGGGAACTCCTTCTCACACATATAGACTTAGAAATTCAGTCGGAGGAGAAGAATATGGAACTATTTAAAGACTCACAAACCTTCAAAGAAAAACAAGAAAACCTATACGCAAAAATAAATAAACTGAAAGATGATACGATTGCGAAAAAAACAAAGAAAATCAATAGAGATCTGAACACAGCTCAAGATAATTCTGACACAACCAAAACTACTGCCAACGATCAAATAGACACAGAGGTAGAAATACCACCCCCTATGACACAAGCGGGAAAGAGGAATAATTGGACAGGAACACCTAGAAGTGGTTTCCCAAGTAATGGACGGAGAGCCACAAGGGTCCCCATGGCACATTCAAACCAAGAGGATCATTTCCAATATGGATCCAATAGATCCAACTTAAGGAGACCCTTTAATGAAAACCTTCCAAACAATTATCCAAGAAGAAATTCCCATTACAACAGAAACATGGGTTATGCAGGTCCTTCCATGAATGATAGAAGATATCCGATGTATCAGGATAATTGGCAAAGCAACTATAACTACACATATAGACCATACGAAAACTATGGAGGCTATGGGAATGGACCAAGACGGGGACCATACATACCCAATTGGAATGATGGACATCAAAATAGAAATCATCAACCACAGCCCATGGAAGAGAACTATGGACAGAACCGACAATGGCCACGACATTATGAATACAGTGACCACCACAGGATGAAAAATTTGGAGAATAACTTCATGAGACGACAACCAAACCACAATTTCAATACAAACCACAATTTCAATAGAGACTACAGCCCACAAGGTGGATATAGGGGGCAACAACAGAATTGGAAAGAGAACTTTAGAGAATCAGCCAATAGATTCTCTCCTCTAGCTGCCCCGACTCATAGGGGGCCACCAGATAATATAAGGGAAGATCACAACCCCTCATCTTTATCTACAGCCTCCTCATCTTCCCCTTTTTTAGGGATGGGTCACAACAACCCCCCCCATGAGAGAAACAAAGGGAAAAAGGAAGCAAATCACATTAGAAAATGTAGATACCCCGGTAAAAAGAAGGCACACCGGGGAAGAAGATCAGGGGCCAGATCCAAGAACAGACTCAACTTGGACCATCCAATAGAAAGATCTGAAAACATTGAACACAAACAGGATAATGACCTAAAGGATACTGAAATAAAAGGGATCTTCAACCTGAGCAAAATAGTCCTAAAACCAGAAGAAAAGGAAGTCTTAAGATATGGACTGACATATGCTCCATCAAGAGGATTAGATAAATTTCAAACTTATCTCAACACAAAGGAGTTTGTGAGGAAACTCACCCTGAAGAGATATTTTATGAAGTCTGCGGCTGAAAGAAATGTATCACTTCCATCCATCACTCACCCGGATGATGCCTTCATGCATACAGACCTCAAACCCAAGTCCCGTTTCTATCCCACTCACTGCAAGGGACCAGCGATAGAGGCCTTTGAGGCCGTAGTATGTAATGATATTAAGAAGTTAAAATCAGTAAAGGCACAGAACAGAAATCTGAGTGCAAAACAACTGAATGTAATCTCGAAATTAGAACATAATACAGACATCGTCATAAAATCAGCAGACAAGGGTGGCGGAATCGTAATATTGGACAGATCAGAATATTGCAAAGAATCAAAAAGAATCCTTGATGACAAGGTAACATATGAGGTCTTGAAAACGGACCCCACAAGCGAATATCAAAGAAAATTGGATGAACTGCTGGGAGAAGCTAAGGAAATCGGGATCCTAAATGAAAAGGAATTCAGTTACCTAACAGTGAAACACCCAAGGATCCCGGTGTTCTACTATCTGCCAAAGATCCACAAGAGCCTCACCAATCCACCAGGGCGCCCAATCATCTTGGGAATTGGATCTCTCTCTAGCAATTTGTCCGAATATATCGACAAGAAACTTCAGCCATTTGTGAGATCTTTGCCATCCTACTTAAGAGACTCCACAGAAATCCTCAATCTTCTCAGGAACATGGAATGGGATGATAGTTACATCATGGTAACAAGTGATGTTACATCTTTATATACATCCATCCCACATGAAGATGGTCTTGAATCCATTGGCCATTTTCTAGAGAAGGACACAGACATGCCGGAAGTCCAAAAAACATTCATATTGGATGGTATCAACTACATTCTTAAACACAATTTTTTCTGTTGGGAAGGCACCTTTTATCGTCAAGTATGTGGAACAGCCATGGGGACCAGGTTCGCGCCAAGCTATGCCAACCTCTACATGGGAAAGTGGGAGAACATCTTTTGGGAGGCATGCCCAGCAGGCGCGGACCTGGTCCTATACAAAAGGTACATAGACGATATCTTCCTCATTTGGAAGGGAAGTTTGGAAGATCTTCAGTATACACTAGAAGTGATGAATAAAAACCAACTAAATCTGAAGTTTACAAGCACCATAAGCAAAACGAATGTAGTGTTTTTGGATCTTGACATAAGAGTGACAAATGG
Source organism: Bombina bombina (assembly GCF_027579735.1). NCBI lineage: Eukaryota > Metazoa > Chordata > Amphibia > Anura > Bombinatoridae > Bombina > Bombina bombina. The sequence goes on from NC_069505.1 coordinate 70,010,370, forward strand.
AAGAGTGGAAACATCAACCCACTTCAAGGAAGTGGACTCAAATAACTTCATCCACCATACGAGCTGCCATCATAGGAAATGGATCTCAAACATCCCGAAGGGTCAATTAATGAGGATCAGGAAAAATTGTTTGGGTGAAGACATGTGGACCAAACAGTCGGCAATGCTCAAAAATAAATTCCTAGAGAGGGGGTATGACGAATCCTCCATAAATAAGACAATTGAAGAAGTGAGTCTCATTAGAAGAGAAGATCTATTAACCTATAGAAATAAACACAATACAACAACTCCCGGAAACCTAAAGATACCATTTATCACTCAATACAGTGAAAGAAAGAAAGTAATTGAGGATATTATCAAACGGCATTGGTATCTTTTGAAGGAGGATGATGTAATAGGAGAACACCTAACAGAACAACCAGGCTTCATCTTCAGGAAAGCAGATAACCTTAAATCCATTTTAGCCCCGAGTATCCCGAGGAACAAAATGACTAAGAACCAAATGGGGGTTCTAGGAAAGAAGTTGAAAGGTTTCTTCCCATGCCACTTCTGTAAGGCGTGCAAACATGGAATAAAAACGGACACATTCAAATCTAAGATTACAAACGAGCTTCATAACATCAAGCAAACCATCAGATGCTCAGACCACCATGTGGTATACTTAATTGAATGTGGATGTGGCCTACAATATGTGGGTCAGACCACGAGAAAGTTGAGGGACAGGATCCGGGAACATCTCCTACAAATAAAGTGGAAGAAAATAGATCTGCCCCTCTATAAACATTTCAAAGAGGTACATGGAAGTAGCAGTGAAAGCCTGAAATACTTGGGTATCTGTAAACTGAACAAAGACTGGAGAGGAGGTAACATGGAAGCAAGAATGCTGAAAACGGAGTCCAAATGGATTTTCCATTTGGACTGTATTTATCCCAAAGGACATAACGCCAACTTTGAGATAGTCCACCTATTTTAAAATAACTAAGTCTGGAAATAACTCCAAATATAACTATTGATAATAAGGAGACAAAACAAATATGTATTGAAATAATCAAATGGCCAAGATAAGGAGATAAAAAACAATCCTTCCGAATCCAATACTACTAGATTAAATATGTATTGAAACAACAAAATGTTTTGAGAAAATCAAAGTCCATAAGAAGGAAACCGAACACACTGAGACCCCCTGAAATTAGGGAAATTATTCCAACTAAAATTGTTATTAAGTTTCTAATCAAATATTGGTTCTTTAATAAAACTGTTTAACCTCTGATCTTTTGGGCACTGAGAATAATTAGAATATCAATCTAGATAAAAAGACTGCTTTTATAGTAATAAAATACTTGGGAGAATAGAATGACTCCCCCAACATAGAAGAATATATTTCTACAAACAACAACAGTAAAAAAGTAGCTAAAACGTGAAAATATAACATTAAAGCCAATTAACACATACTAATCAACATAGAAAATCTAATTCTGTATACATGTTACCAATATGCTGCATGTAATTCTTAACGTAATTTTTAATAAATTTTAATGTTCCTAATATTTGTAAATCCTGGAATATGGAAGCCTAAAATCATTAAATTCACCCTTATCTTATGGAAAAAATCCCATAAAAAATCCCATAACCAAACCAATTCTAAATAAAATCAGAGATTATTGGACCAAAAACGGATGAAAAAGAATGAGACATAAAATTATGTTTATAATCTAAGAGCTAAATAAGTCTCGAATTGTGTATAAAAAAACACTCTCTAAAAATAGATATGGGAGCATAAGAGAATTATTCCCCAGTAACTCAATCTGCAAGTTTTATAGTCGCTCTATTACTATTCCAAATGCCCTTTTTCAAAATGGCTACGGAAACACCGGAAATGACCGACCGGAAGTATGTACAACTCAGACTTCCGGTTTAGCGATATTGGCCGAAAAATGTTGGCGGGCAATCCGGTCCCATCCTGAGGCATTTTGGCGCCAACACTCTAGAAAAATATCCCTAAGACCACTATATAAGGTTAGTAAACCCTCAGCCTCACTATGTCTTGAGAAAGGCCCATCAAAGGGCCGAAACGCGTAGACGGACAATCGGCATAAGATTTGTGAGGCTTGCCATATTTCCAGGATATTGCTGAGTGGGGTGAGTTTATTTACCAATACTCCGCACCCCATAGGCTGTCTGTTTAGTGCACTTTCTTTTTCTCTTTTAGGTATCTTTTGCATTGATCACGACTGGGATCCTTAAAAAGTTAGGATCATCAGCTACATTGGACCCTATCGAGGGACACCAGGGATTGGATTTTTTAACTGACTTTTAATCCATAATAGGACTTTGTTCACAGGACCATTCAGACTTTATTTTTATTTATTTTTTATTTATTTTTTATACATTCCATATAATTTTTTATTTTTATGTTCAACTCATTATTTTTTCTGATTTAGTATTTTGTATTTGTTTCATTGTTTACATCTGAATTTCTAGGATACTAATCGAATAGGAGATTGCCAATATATATATTTTTTTGAGGAAGTTAAGGTATCACGCACATATAATTACTTTTTATATATTAGGGATTATTTGCATTTGTTTGTACTTTTTTCTTACAAAGAAGTTTGTAAATCTCCCACTAAGGTTAAGATGATTTTAGTTTAATTTGTTCAGAACATACCGGTATTGTTCTAGCTAGGTTGGATTTGGTTTATATATAACACATCATTTGTTTGCACCATTTGTATATTTTTTTCACAAAGTCACTTTATCTTTGGATCACAGTTTTTACTCTGATTTTATATTATCTTTTTCATTTTAAATTTGAAATTTTCGATTCTGTCACTTGTGGGTTTGGAGTGCAATTATTTAGGATTTTATTATTTTTAAAAATTGTATTATTATTTTTAAAAAAATTGGATTGTAATTTGATTATATTACATTGAGCACAAATTAGATCGTACACCTTCTGTCATCACTTGTTTATTACTTCCACTATTGGATATTGGTGGCCCTATTTTAACTTGCGCAAGTGTTATCTGTGATTGGGTAGACGTTACCCGGACCCCCACTCGAATCTTAAATATATCTAGTTAAACTTCACACCATCAGCTTTAAGCTTCTTCAGCATCACAGAGCTGAATGATAGTAGTCTAAAATCCGGATTTGTAGCTATAAGTTCAGTTTTTATACTTTATTAAAAGACAGAACTTCGAGATCCCAGAATTTTTTATAAAAAAATTTTTTTTATTGTAATTTTTTATTGTATTTTGTAATTTTTTATTGTATTTTGTATTTTTCGATTGTATTTGCATTGCATTTAAGATTGTATTGTAATGGAACACATGTGATGGGTTTGATTGGACATAACCCAAAGTGATTAAAAGGAATTTTAACAGATATTTGTTGGACTTAGATTTATAAGTCTGTTTTCTTGGAAATATTTGATCTAGACTAGTCCTGTGATATACCTAAGCCCTTTGTGGCGCTCCTATATATACCGAATCATTGTTACTTCATTTAGATCTGATAGGGGATCTTCCTTATAGTGTAGCAGGTATATTTCAACCAAGGCGCTGGAAACTTTATTCCTGTTGCTAACCAGCAGGAAAGAGGACATATGACATCCTTTTGAACAATAGAGTACAGGTAAAGCATTGATTTTAGAAACCCGGAGATAATTTGTTGCAACTGGGAAATTGAACCAAAAAAATGATTGGACTCCCAGGACACTTCTTTCTACTTCAGCCTTTTTATAAGAGAGTCCAGGACCCTCATATGAAACAACAGCAGTAAAGAGGACATATGGCATCCTTTTGAACAATAGAGTACAGGTACGGCATTGATTTTATAAACCCAGAGATAATTGTTTGGAAACGTGAAATTGCCCAAAAAACCATGCTTGGACACCCACTCCAGGTCGTTCTCCTTCAGCATTTTTATAAGAGGGTCCAGCACCCTCAACAGAAACAACTGCAGGAAACACCACATATGCCATCCTTTTGCACAAGCGAGTACAGGTATGGCATCCATTTTAGAAACCTGGAGATAATTGAGAGGAACCAGGAACATTTTTCTAAAAAATTGCTGGGGCACCCATTATACAGGTCATTCTCCTTCAGCCTTTTTATACCATGGGCCACGACCCTCAACAGGCACAACAGCATGAAACACCACATATGCCACCCTTTTGCACAATAGAGTACAGGTATGGCATAGATGGAACACAGAGATAATTTAGAGCAACCAAGAGATGGATAAAAATGCTTGGTCGGTCCTCCTACTTCACATTTTGGGCACTGCGCGTGCAATTTAATGGTCCACCAGATATGAGTGGTGTGTTAAGTTGTACTATTCATAACAGTTTAATCACTGTTATGTGCCTTATTTTTTATTTGAGTTTTGTACCCACAGAGCAACAGCAGAGGCAAGAAAAATTAGGAATGTACAATTGACTGATAAATTTGGGTATTGTTGTAGCAACTGCTGTAGCAGCAGCCAGAAATATTGATGTTTGAAAAACATTTATAAAGTGCCCTAAAAGCTTGTGGCTTGAACACTAGTTGTTGGCGGATAAGTCAAGCAAGTCATCCGGCTTTATAAGAAAAAATAAATGCCAGCCTGTATACCAGTTGTAGCCCAAGCCAGCTCATCTCATCATCAGGCCTTTTTTAATCAAATGTATTGCCCAATGTCAGTCCCTTTGGGATCCAGCCCTTATTAATTTTTATAAAAGTGAGATAGTCAAGGCTTTTTTGACCTAGGTGACTTCTCTTCTCAGTGACAAAACCTCCTGCTGCACTGAAAGTCCTTTCAGACAGGACACTTGAAGCGGGGCAGGCCAGAAGTTCCATTGCAAATTGGGATAGCTCAGGCCACAAGTCAAGCCTGCACACCCAGTAGTCAAGGGGTCCATCACTCCTGAGAGTGTTGAGATCCACAGTTAAAGCTAGGTAGTCTGGTACCCGTCGGTTGAGTCTTTCTCTGAGGCTGGATCCCGAAAGGCTCTGGAGATGCATGGGAGTTAAAAAGGTACGCATGTCCTCCATCAACAAGACATCAGGAAAGCATCCTGTCCTTGCCGCCGTGGTCGTGGGAGGAGGAGGATTAATTTCATCTCTTCCCCTGTTACATTCCCATGGTGCTGTGACATCACCATTTCACGCTGTGTAAAGCATATTTTTACATTTATTCTCAAAATGCTCCATCCTTTCCTACTTGCGGGAATTTGGTAACATTTCAGGCACTTTATGCTTATACCGGGGGTCGAGGAGCGTGGACACCCAGTACAGGTCATTCTCCTTCAGCTTTTTTATACGAGGGTCCCTCAACAGGCACAACAGCATGAAAGAACCAATTTGAACAAGGTTGGATGCCGAGCTAATCATGTCCCGTTCCTCGTCCTCACTGATCTCACTGAGGGTATCTTCTTCCCCCCAGCCACGTACAACACCACCGGTACCAGAGAGGTGACAACAACGAGCACCCTGGGATGCCTGTTGTGCTCGGTCTTCCTCCTCCTCCTCCTCCTCAAAGCCACATTCCTCCTCTGACTCCTCTTCCTCACAATCCTCTCCCTGCGTTGCCGCAGGTCCAGCAAGCGATGCTGATAAGGCTGTTTGTGGGGGTGATGGACACCACAACTCTTCCTCTTCCTCTTCACGCTCATCTATGGCCTGATCCAGCACTCTTCGCAGGGCACGCTCCAGGAAGAAAACAAATGGTATGATGTCGCTGATGGTGCCTTCGGTGCGACTGACAAGGTTTGTCACCTCCTCAAAAGGACGCATGAGCCTACAGGCATTGCGCATGAGCGTCCAGTAATTTGGCAAAAATATCCCCAGCTCCCCAGAGGCTGTCCTAGCACCCCGGTCATACAAATACTCATTAACAGCTTTTTCTTGTTGGAGCAGGCGGTCAAACATTAGGAGTGTTGAATTCCACTGTGTCGGGCTGTCGCAAATCAAGCGCCTCACTGGCAGGTTGTTTTGATGCTGGATATCAGACAAGTGCGCCATGGCCATGTAGGAACGCCTGAAATGGCCACACACCTTCCTGGCCTGCTTCAGGGTGTCCTGTAAGCCTGGGTCCTTATGGACAAATCATTGTACAATTAGATTACACACATGTGCCATGCACAGCACATGTGTCAACATGCCCAATTTCAATGCCGCCACCAAATTACTTCCATTGTCATAAACAACCTTGCCAATCTCCAGTTGGTGCGGAGTCAGCCACTGATCCACCTGTGCGTTCAGGGCGGTCAGGAGTGCTGGTGCGGTGTGACTCTCCGCTTTCAGGCAAGTCAACCCCAAGACGGCGTGACACTGCCGTACCCGGGATGTAGCATAGTACCTGGGGAGCTGGGGGGGTGCCATAGATGTGGAGCAAGACGCAGAAGTTGAAGAGGACTCAGCCGAGGAAGAGGTTATGGAAGAGGATGGAGTAGGAGGAGTAGAGGAGGTAGCAGCAGGCCTGCCTGCAAGTCGTGGCGGTGTCACCAACTCTTCTGCAGAGCCACGCATTCCATGCTTGTCAGACGTCAGCAGGTTTACCCAATGCGCAGTGTAGGTGATATACCTGCCCTGACCATGCTTTGCAGACCAGCTATCCGTGGTCATATGGACCCTTGCCCCAACGCTGTGTGCCAGACATGCCATAACTTCCTTTCTCACAACAGAGTACAGGTTTGGGATTGCCTTTTGTGAAAAGATATTTCTGCCAGGTACCTTCCACTGCGGTGTCCCAATAGATAGAAATTTTTTGAAAGCATCAGACTCCACCAGCTTGTATGGTAAAAGCTGGCGGGCTAAGAGTTCAGACAAGCCAGCTGTCAGACGCCGGGCAAGGGGGTGACTTTGAGAAATTGGCTTCTTACGCTCAAACATGTCCTTGACAGACAGTTGACCAGGAACTGCTACGTAAGAGAGGCTGAGTGGAGGATAGTTGAGAGGGGGCAAGGAGGACAGCACTGGTTGACGTGGATGAAGATGCTGGAGCAGGAGGAGGAGGGCGGCTTTCACTTTGTGTGCTGCTTCTACTCATTTGTTTGTGATGGGAGACCCTGTGCCTTCGCAAAGCTGTTGTACCTAGGTGGGTGTTGGACTTCCCGCCACAACTCAGTTTCTTTTGGCACAGGTTGCAAATGGCATCGCTGTTGTCAGAGGCAGACACACAAAAAAATGCCACACTGCTGAGCTCTGCGATGACGGCATTCTGTTGGTGTCAACAGCATGCGTTGAAGGTCATCGGCGTGCTCTCTGGCTGACCCCGGGTGCCGATGCATGCTGTCTGACTGTGCCACTAGCTCCTTGAGACGACCTCCCCATGCTGCCAACTCGTCTCCTCCTCCTCCTCTTCTCTGTCTCCCCATCTGAACTTTCCCCCTCTTCTTCTTCTCTTCTAGCAGGCACCCACGTGACATCCACCGACACATCACCATCAACCGCTTCACTTGTATCTGACACATCAAGAAAGGAAGCAGCAGCGGGTACAACATCATCATCATCACACCGTACCTCCATGTCGGTAATGCTGCCTGACTGAGACTGATCACTGTTATCTACATCCTCTGTCAATGATGGTTGTGCATCACTCATTTCTTCCAACTGATGTGTCAATAACTCCTGTGACAGATCAAGTGAAGTGGTTGTGGTGCTAGTGTTGGTGGTGGCGACAGGCGGGCGAGTGGCACTGGTCACTTGAGACCTGCCCAAAGCACAGCTGGACGTAGATGGTGCGTCAAGGTTAGGAGGAATGGCAGCGGAAGCTGAAGAAGATTGGGTGTCCTGTGTTAGCCATTCAACTAGGTCCTCCTCAGAACTTTTCGTGTCCCCCCTGGCACCCGGCGTCTGAACAATGTGCATATTTGTAGGGTCTAAAGGAATAACAGCACCACAACCACAACCACGGAACCTGCGGGGTGGCCTGCCTCTGCCTGTCATTTTTTTTTAAAATGGACACTAGCAATACTATTACACCAATTATATGAGTGGTGGCACTGTGCAAGTGGGCACAGTATACGCTGTGAGACTGACAACAACAAAAAAAGACAGATGTTTTAAAAATCACAAATTGTTAATTTTTTTAAATATTAAAAGTACTGTGACAACAAATATGATTGTTGGCAATAGTTGGCAAATGGGCCTGTCTGGCACACACGCTGGGAGAAAGGAAACTGCAATTCAATGGCACTAGGAGACTGAAGAATCACAGTCAAAACAGTTATGATTAACAAAAATTTCAATCCTGTTACAAGAAATATGATTGGTGGAACTAATTGGCTAGTTGGGCCTGGCACACAGGCAGGAGGAAAATGCAATTCAAGGGCACTAGTAGACTGCAGATTGACAGTCAAAACAGTGATGATTGACAATTTTTGCAATACTGTTAAAAGAAATATGATTGCTGGCACTAATTGGCTAGTTGGGCCTGGCACACAGGCTGGCCGGCAGGAGGAAAGTGCAATTCAATGGCACGAGCAAACTGAGGATTCAGAACAACAATCAATTTTTTTTAAATTTTTATTATTAACAATACTGTGACAACAAATATGATTGGTGTAAATAGTTGGCAAGTCGGCCTGGCACACAGGCTGGCAGGCAGGAGGAAAATGCAATTAGAGGACACTAGTAGACTGCAGATTGACAGTCAAAACAGTGATGATTGACAATTTTTGCAATACTGTTAAAATATATATGATTGCTGGCACTAATTGGCTAGTTGGGCCTGGCACATAGGCTGGCAGGCAGGAGGAAAGTGCAATTCAATGGCACGAGCAAAGTGAGGATTAAGAACAACAATAAAAAAAAAAAAATTAATTAGTAACAATACTGTGACAACAATTATGATTGGTGTAAATAGTTGGCAAGACGGCCTGGCACACAGGCTGGCAGGCAGGAGGAAAGTGCAATTCAATGGCACGAGCAAACTGAGGATTCTGAATAACAATCCAAAATTGTTTAATTTTTATTATTAACAATACTGTGACAACAAATAAGATTGGTGTAACTAGTTGGCAAGTCGACCTGGCACATAGGCTGGCAGGCAGGAGGTAAATGCAATTCAAGGACACTAGTAGACTGAATATTGACAGTCAAAACAGTGATAATTGACAATTTTTGCAATACTGTTAAAATAAATATGATTGCTGGGAATAATTGGCTAGGTGGGCCTGGCACACAGGCTGGCAGGCAGGAGGAAAGTGCAATTCAATGGCACGAGCAAACTAAGGATTCAGAACAACAATTACAAAAAAAATTAAATTTTAATTATTAAGAATACTGTGACAACAAATATGATTGGTGTAAATATTTTGAAAGTCGGCCTGGCACACAGGCTGCCAGGCAGGAGGAAAGTGCAATTCAATGGCACGAGCAAACTGAGGATTCAGAACAACAATCAAAAACTTTTTGGTTTTAATTATTAACAAGACTGTGACAACAAATATGATTGCTGGCACTAATTGGCTAGTTGGGCCTGGCACACAGGCTGGCAGGCAGGAGGAAAGTGCAATTCAATGGCACGAGCAAAGTGAGGATTAAGAACAACAATCAATTTTTTTTTAATTTTAATTAGTAACAATACTGTGACAACAATTATGATTGGTGTAAATAGTTGGCAAGATGGCCTGGCACACAGGCTGGCAGGCAGGAGGAAAGTGCAATTCAATGGCACGAGCAAACTGAGGATTGCGAATAACAATCCAAAATTTTTAAATTTTAATTATTAACAATACTGTGACAACAAATAAGATTGGTGTAACTAGTTGGCAAGTCGGCCTGGCACACAGGCTGGCAGGCAGGAGGTAAATGCAATTCAAGGACACTAGGAGTCTGAATATTGACAGTCAAAACAGTGATGATTGACAATTTTTGCAATACTGTTAAAATAAATATGATTGCTGGGAATAATTGGCTAGGTGGGCCTGGCACACAGGCTGGCAGGCAGGAGGAAAGTGCAATTCAATGGCACGAGCAAACTGAGGATTCAGAACAACAATTACAAAAAATGTTAAATTTTAATTATTAAGAATATTGTGACAACAAATATAATTGGTGTAAATATTTTGAAAGTCGGCCTGGCACACAGGCTGCCAGGCAGGAGGAAAGTGCAATTCAATGGTACGAGCAAACTGAGGATTCAGAACAGCAATCAAAAACTTTTTGGTTTTAATTATTAACAAGACTGTGACAACAAATATGATTGCTGGCACTAATTGGCTAGTTGGGCTTGGCACACAGGCTGGCAGGCAGGAGGAAAGTGCAATTCAATGGCACGAGCAAACTGAGGATTCAGAACAACAATCAAAATTTTTTAATTTTAATTAATAACAATACTGTGACAACAAATATGATTGCTGGCACTAATTGGCTAGTTGAGCCTGGCACACAGGCTGGCAGGCAGTTGAAAAGTGCAATTCAATGGCACAAGAAAACTGAGGATTCAGAACAACAATCAAATTTTTTTTTAATTTTAATTAGTAACAATACTGTGACAACAATTATGATTGGTGTAAATAGTTGGCAAGACGGACTGGCACACAGGCTGGCAAGCAGGAGGAAAGTGCAATTCAATGGCACAAGCAAACTGAGGATTCAGAATAAAAATCAAAACAATTTTTATTACAATTATTAACAATACTGTGACAACAAATAAGATTGGTGTAACTAGTTGGCAAGTCGGCCTGGTACACAGGCTGGCAGGCAGGAGGAAAATACAATTCAAGGACACTAGTAGACTGCAGATTGACAGTCAAAACAGTGATGATTGACAATTTTTGAAAGACTGTTAAAAGAAATATGATTGTTGGCACTAATTGGCTAGTTGGGCCTGGCACACAGGCTGGGAGGCAGGAGGAAAATGCAATTCAATGGCACTAGGAGACTGAATATTTCCAGTCAAAAAAATTATGATTTAAATTTTTTTATATACTGTTAGAAGAAATATGATTGGTGGCACTAATTGGCTAGTTGGGCCTGGCACACAGGCTGGCAGGAAGGAGGGAAGTGCAATTCAATGCAACAAGCCAAATGATGAATCACAATCGAACAATGTTTAATTTTAAATATTAACAATACTGTTACAACAACTAGGATTGGTGACACTAAATGGCTAGTTTGGGCCTGGCACACAGGCTGGCAGGCAGGAGGAAACTGCAATTCAATGGCACTAGGAGACTGAATATTTGCAGTCCAAAAAATTATGATTTAAAATTTTTTATATACTGTTACAAGAAATATGATTGGTGGCACTAATTGGCTAGTTGGGCCTGGAATACACGCTGGCAGGCAGGAGGAAAGTGCAATTCAATGGCACGAGCAAACTGATGAATCACAAGCGAACAATGTGGAATTTTAAAGATTAACAATACTGTTACAACAACTAGGATTGGTGACACTAATTGGCTAGTTTGAGCCTGGCACACAGGCTGGCAGGCAGGAGGAAACTGCAATTCAATGGCACTAGGAGACTGAATATTTGCAGTCCAAAAAATTATGATTTTAAATTTTTTATATACTGTTACAAGAATTATGATTGGTGCCACTAATTGGCTAGTTGGGCCTGGAAAACACGCTGGCAGGCAGGAGGAAAGTGCAATTCAATGGCACGAGCAAACTGATGAATCACAAGCTAACAATTTGTAATTTTAAAGATTAACAATACTGTTACAACAACTAGGATTGGTGGCACTAATTGGCTAGTTGGGCCTAACACACAGGCTGGCAGGCAGGAGGGAACTGCAATTCAATGGCACTACTAGACTGCAGATTCACAGTCAAAAAAGTGATGATACATAATGTTTTCTATACTGTTACAACAACTATGATTGGTGGCACTAATTGGCTAGTTGGGCCTGGCACACAGGCTGGCAGATATGAGTCGTGGCTGGTAGGTAGGGCAGCAATTTAACACAGTATGCTGTGTAAGTGACAAAAACACAGGCCTGATAGAAAATTAAGTTAGATTACACTAGCAACATAATTTAAAATTTTATATTTTAATATTAAAATAATGTTAAGAAGTGCAATGCACATATGAGTGGTCGCACTGGCTGGCTGCTACGTAGGGCAGCAATTAACAACAGTATGCTGTGTAAGTCAGATAGACAGTTAGACACAGGCCTGATAGAAAAAAAAATTAGATTACACTAGCATAATGATTTAAAGACTTTTTTTGGCAATTTAAAGAAAAAGGTTAAGCACATAGATATGAGTCGTGGCTGATAGCCTTGGAAGGGCAGCTATTAAAAACAGTAGGCTCTGTAAGTCAGATACACACACGCCTGATAGAAAATACTATTAGATTACAATAGAAAACTGATTTAAATTTTTTTGGGGTGGGGAATTTAAAAAAAGGTTAAACACATATGAGTCGTGGCTCATAGACTAGGGAGGGCAGCAAGTAAACACAGTAGGCTCTGTATGTCAGCAAAACACACAGGCCTGATAGAAAATTATATTAGATTACACTATCAAAAAAATGTAAACTTTTTTTTTTTAATTTAAATTAAGGTGAAGAAGATATCAGTGGTGGCTGCCTGGCACAGACCAATTAACCAAAAGACTGAAAAAAATGAAGTATATTAATGCTGTGTGAGCCTGACAGACACAGGCCTGATAGAAAATGTAATTAGATTACACTAGCAAAATTATTTAAATTTTTTTTTTTAATTTAAAATAATGTTATAAACGGATATTAACACTGGTGGCTGGTACAGAGCAATGAACCAGAGTATATGCTGTGTGACACAGGCCTGATAGAAAATGAAAAAAAATTACACTAGAAAAATAATTAAAATTTTTGGTTGGTTAAATTTAAACTAATGTTGTTAGGCAGATATCAGTGGTGGCAGTAATCACAGCATATGCTGTGAGCCTTAAACACAGGCTGAAAGACAGACAAATGCTAATATAAATACGAAAAACAAAACAAAAAAAACGGCTCGAATTATAGCCCAAAAAAGGGCTTTTTGGGGTGCTGTCCTTGCAGCAGAGATGAGTGGAGTCCTTCTGGACTGTAGTGGACACTAAATACACTAGCCTAGCTATGTATTTCCCTATAATGTCAGCAGCAAAAACACAACACGTCCTCTCACTAAGAAAGCAAGGTCGTTATGAGTCTAAAATGTCAGCTTCCGAGTAGCTGGGAGGGTCTGTGAGGGAGTGTCTGATGTTGATTGGCTCTAATGTGTCAGACGGCTGTGACATACAGGGTCAAAGTTTCCTCAATGATGACACATAGGGGGCGGATCGAACATCGCATATGTTCGCCCGTAGCGGCGAACGCGAACAAGCTATGTTCGCAGTGAACTGTTCGCGGGGGCGAGCAGTTCGGGACATCACTACTCATATATACATATACACACAACGTTTAATTTTGGATGCATCACAGATATCTTTTTATCTTTAATGCATTCTTATGAGGAATGGGACAGATAAGATACTGATAAGGTAATTCAGTGTCAGCAAAAATTCAGGAAATGCATTACAAATTTCTTAGTCGCTGGTATCTGACCCCTCAGAGGATTAAAAAAATGTATCCAAAAGCGAACGGGGAGTGCTGGAGAGGCTGTGGGGAGGAGGGTATATTACTTCATATATGGTGGTCCTGCCCCTGTGTCTGACCATTTTGGGATGATGTGTTCAGACATATGAGTAGAGCCCTTGAGCTCAACATTACACCTAACCCAAACAATTTGCTATACTACGAGCTCCCTAAGGTGGGCGGAGAACCAAAAATACCTCTTGCTGCTTCTGATGTTCAGTGCAGCCAAGGGACTCATAACAAAATATTGTAAAATACAAGACACCCACCCTATATGAGTGGAAGTCCAGAGTCGGGGATCTGCTCCGACCTGAGTGCTTTCAATTCCGGAAAACAGGAAAAACCGTGACTCATGAACTCATGCAATTGACATGGGAAGGCAGGAGTCTCTAACACAAAAATTTGACTATGAAGGTCAAGTTCAGTTAGCTCCTCGGGCCATATAAGGGGACCTTAAACTATTACCACCACACTCCCCTTCCCCCCCTTTTTTTTCCTTCTCCCTTTTCTACTCTCACTTTCTGCTTACCCCAATTTCTCTCTACTCTAACAAAACCAAAAACACCTTGTAAAAATAAATAAAAATGTAAACTAATGTATAACAAGCTCATTTATGCGGGCTTATAACCCCACATTAAAATTCATGGACTATAATATGTTGCAATGCGGCAGAATTATTGTGAAATCTTTACAATAAGTAAAATTGATTGCTTTATAACTTTTGCCCTTGTTGAATTGCACATTTTCTTCCAATAAAGCTTGTTTAAAAAAAAAAAAAAAAAAAGATACTGATAAGGTTTCCACAGTATCATAAATAAGATGAATTACAGGCTAAATTAATCTGTCCACCACTCCACTATAGAATCTGTAAGTTACATCACTCAAAAGTAAAACAGACTTAGAACAAATATTCTTGTTATCAGCATTAAACTATTTTGCTGATAGAATAAACATGAGCCTGTATAAGTCACATATAGATATCAAAAAGCTGCGTATATATTGTATTGAGATAACAAACCTGTTAAAACCAACATGGTGCTACACGTCAAAGCAGTAATTGATAACCTGTGTAAAAGGCTTCATATACACGCTGTCTAAAAAGGCAAAAATGACTGCATGGTGTCTGGGTAGGGCTGTACATAACTATGTGAGACTAATGGGACAAATATTAGAAAATCCATTCACACCTGTCAAAATGTTAAGATAACCCAATGGGAGATAGATAAATGTACACCACCACCATGGCTCTACAGTAGCAATATGCTGAGGGAAAATTACCTGTATATAACATGAAAGTGCACAGCCCTGTTAAATAATGTAACTGAACAATCTAGTCAGTGAAAATATTTAAAGTAAAGTGCTCAATGTGTTCATATAAATTGTAATTTAATAACATACTATATATATATATATATATATATATATATATATATATATATATATATATATATATATATATATATATATATATATATACAGGGAGTGCAGAATTATTAGGCAAGTTGTATTTTTGAGGATTAATTTTATTATTGAACAACAACCATGTTCTCAATGAACCCAAAAAATTCATTAATATCAAAGCTGAAAATTTTTGGAAGTAGTTTTTAGTTTGTTTTTAGTTTTAGCTATTTTAGGGGGATATCTGTGTGTGCAGGTGACTATTACTGTGCATAATTATTAGGCAACTTAACAAAAAACAAATATATACCCATTTCAATTATTTATTTTTACCAGTGAAACCAATATAACATCTCAACATTCACAAATATACATTTCTGACATTCAAAAACAAAACAAAAACAAATCAGTGACCAATATAGCCACCTTTCTTTGCAAGGACACTCAAAAGCCTGCCATCCATGGATTCTGTCAGTGCTTTGATCTGTTCACCATCAACATTGCGTGCAGCAGCAACCACAGCCTCCCAGACACTGTTCAGAGAGGTGTACTGTTTTCCCTCCTTGTAAATCTCACATTTGATGATGGACCACAGGTTCTCAATGGGGTTCAGATCAGGTGAACAAGGAGGCCATGTCATTAGATTTTCTTCTTTTATACCCTTTCTTGCCAGCCACGCTGTGGAGTACTTGGACGCGTGTGATGGAGCATTGTCCTGCATGAAAATCATGTTTTTCTTGAAGGATGCAGACCTTCCTGTACCACTGCTTGAAGAAGGTGTCTTCCAGAAACTGGCAGTAGGACTGGGAGTTGAGCTTGACTCCATCCTCAACCCGAAAAGGCCCCACAAGCTCATCTTTGATGATACCAGCCCAAACCAGTACTCCACCTCCACCTTGCTGGTGTCTGAGTCGGACTGGAGCTCTCTGCCCTTTACCAATCCAGCCACGGGCCCATCCATCTGGCCAATCAAGACTCACTCTCATTTCATCAGTCCATAAAACCTTAGAAAAATCAGTCTTGAGATATTTCTTGGCCCAGTCTTGACGTTTCAGCTTGTGTGTCTTGTTCAGTCGTGGTCGTCTTTCAGCCTTTCTTACCTTGGCCATGTCTCTGAGTATTGCACACCTAGTGCTTTTGGGCACTCCAGTGATGTTGCAGCTCTGAAATATGGCCAAACTGGTGGCAAGTGGCATCTTGGCAGCTGCATGCTTGACTTTTCTCAGTTCATGGGCAGTTATTTTGCGCCTTGGTTTTTCCACACGCTTCTTTCGACCCTGTTGACTATTTTGAATGAAACACTTGATTGTTCGATGATCACGCTTCAGAAGCTTTGCAATTTTAAGAGTGCTGCATCCCTCTGCAAGATATCTCACTATTTTTGACTTTTCTGAGCCTGTCAAGTCCTTCTTTTGACCCATTTTGCCAAAGGAAAGGAAGTTGCCTAATAATTATGCACACCTGATATAGGGTGTTGATGTCATTAGACCACACCCCTTCTCATTACAGAGATGCACATTACCTAATATGCTTAATTGGTAGTAGGCTTTCGAGCCTATACAGCTTGGAGTAAGACAACATGCATAAAGAGGATGATGTTGTAAAAATACTCATTTGCCTAATAATTCTGCACTCCCTGTATATATATATATATATATATATATATATATATATATATATATATATATATATATATATATATATATATATATATATATATTAAAAATATGTGTACAGTGCCCTCCACTAGTATTGGCACCCTTGGTAAATATAAGTAAAGAAGGCTGTGAAAAATTACCATTATTGTTTAACCTTTTAATCTTTTGTTAAAAAAACATACACAAAAATACTCTGCTCTCATGGATTTAAAACAATTGCAAAAAAAAATCTTTGTTAAATATATGTGTGGCACAATTATTGGCTCCCTTTTTGTGCTACCTCCCTTTGGTAAGATAAAACCTCTGAGTCTTCTCCTATAATGCCCGATGTGGATCATTCCTCCTTACAGAATCTCTCCAGATCCTTCAAATTTTGAGGTTAACGCTGGTGGGCACTAGTGATGTCGCAAACCTAAAAATTTCCGCCATTGACTTCAATAGGCAGGCGAATTTTAAAACACACAGGGACTCTTTCTGGCCACAATAGTGATGGAAAAGTTGTTTCAAGGGTACTAACACCTGGAATGTGGCATGCCGGAGGGGGATCCATGGCAAAATTCCCACGGAAAATTACATAGTTGATGCAGAGTCTGGTTTTAATCCATAAAGGGCATAAATCACCTAACATTCCTAAAATGTTTGGAATAACGTGCTTTAAAACATCAGGTATGATGTTGTATCGATCAGGTAGTGTAAGGGTTACGCCCGCTTCACAGTGACAAACCAAACTCCCCGTTCAACGCACCACAAACAACTGCAAACAGTCCATTTATTCAACCGCAAACTCCCCATTGCCACGAGATAGATTTGATAGATAGATAGATACATAGATTAGATAGATAGATCAATAGATGCAATAGATACATTTGTTAGATACGATAGATAGATAGATAGATAGATAGATAGATAGATTTGATAGATCAATAGATAGATGTGATAGATAGATAATTTCCCAGACAGAGAATTACAAGACGTGCGGACTGGTACCCATGGTAAGGTTCCCAGAGGCAGTTGCGGCGCCCGAGGCTCTGATTAGAACAGAGCACTCTGGAACGTATCTGCCCTCAGCTGAAATCAGAACATTCTTTAGCTTTCTATCTGTCGGCCAAATGTCCATCTGCCAAATGTCCGTCTGCCAAATGTCCTTCTGCATTTTGTCAGAGCACTGCATGCAATCTACTGTGCCAACAGATATGAGTGGTCTTTCAAGTAGTACTATTCTTATCAGTTTAATGCCTGTTACATCCCCTATCAGGGTACGTGTATATGGCATGGATTTTAGGAACCGGGAGATGGAAAAAGATGCTTGGTCAGTCCGGCCACGAGATAGATAGATTTGATAGATAGATAGATACATAGATTAGATAGATAGATCAATAGATGCAATAGATACATTTGATAGATACGATAGATAGATTTGATAAATAAATAGATAGATTTGATAGATAGATAATTTCCCAGAGAGAGAATTACAAGACGTGCGGTCTGGGACCCATGGTATGGTTACTTCCTTTTGCACAATCGAGTACAAGTTGGGGATTGCCTTTTGTGCAAAGAAATTTCGGCCGGGTACCTTCCACTGCGGTGTCCCCTATCAGGGGACGTGTAAATGGCATGGATTTTAGGAACCGGGAGATGGAAAAAGATGCTTGGTCGGTCCTCCTACTTCAAATTTGGGGCACTGCGCGTGCAATCTACTGTGCCACCAGATATGAGTGGTGTGTTAAGTAGTACTATTCATATCACTTTAATCCCTGTTACGTGCCTTTTGTTTGTTTTGTTTTTTTGAAGCCACAGTGCAGCACCAGAGGCCAGAAAAATTTGGCATGTACACATGCCTTAAAAATTAGGTATTGCTGCAGCCGCTGCTGTAGCAGCAGCCAAAAAAATCGATGTTTGTTTCCCTGGCAGAAAGTGCCCTAAAACATTGCGGCTTGAACACTAGTTGGTGGCAGATAAGTCATGCAAGTCATCCGGCATTCGAAGATAACATACAGCAGCTTGTGGACCATTTATAGCCCAAGGCAGATCATCTCATTAGGCCTTTTTTACTTGAATGTATCGCCCAATGCCAGTCTCTTCAGGATCCATCCCTCAATCATCTTAATAAAGGTGAGGTAATCTAGACTTTTTTGACGTTGGCGACTTCTCTTCTCAGTGACAATACCTCCTGCTGCACTCAAGGTCCTTTCTGACAGGACACTTGAAGCAGGGCAGGCCAGAAGTTCTATAGCAAATTGGGATAGCTCAGGCCACAGGTCAAGCCTGCACACCCAGTAGTCAAGGGGTTCATCGCTCCTCAGAGTGTCGAGATCTGCAGTTAAGGCGAGATAGTCTGCTACCTGTCGGACGAGTCGTTCTCTGAGGATGTGGCGATGCATAGGAGTTAAAAAGCTCCGCATGTCCTCCATCAACAACATGTCTGTTAAGCGTCCTGTCCTTGCCGGCGTGGTCGTGGGAGTCGGAGGATTACTTTCATCTCTTCCCCTGTTAGATTCCCGTTGTGCTGTGACATCACCCTTATACGCTGTGTAAAGCATACTTTTTAATTTATTTTGGAACTGCTGCATCCTTTTCAACTTGTGGGAATTTGGTAACATTTCAGGCACTTTATGCTTATACCGGGGGTCTAGTAGCGTGGACACCCAGTACAGGTCGTTCTCCTTAAGCTTTTTATACAAGGGTCACTCAACAGGCACGACAGCATGAAAAACCCCATTTGCACAAGGTTTGATGCTGAGCTACTCATGTCCCGTCCCTCGTCCTCAGTGATCTCACTGAAGGTATCTTCTTCCCCCCAGCCACGTACAACACCATGAGTACCAGATATGACAACGAGCACCCTGGGATGCCTGTCGTTGTTGTTCTTCCTCCTCCTCAAAGCCACATTCCTCCTCTGACTCCTCTTCCTCACAATCCTCTTCCAGCGTTGCCGCTGGTCCAGCAAGCGATGCTGATAAGGCTGTTTCTGGTGGTGATGGTGACCACAACTCTTCCTCTTCCTCTTCATGCTCATCTACGGCCTGATCCAGCACTCTTCGCAGGGCACGCTCCAGGAAGAAAACAAATGTTATGATGTCACTGATGGTGCCTTTTGTGCGACTGACTAGCTTTGTCACCTCCTCAAAAGGACGCATGATCCTACAGGCATTGCGCATGAGCGTCCAGTAACATGGCAAAAAAATCCCCAGCTCCGCAGAGGCTGTCCTAGCACCCTGGTCATACAAATACTCGTTAACTGATTTTTCTTGTTGGAGCAGGCAGTCGAACATTAGGAGTGTTGAATTCCAACGTGTCGGGCTGTCGCAAATCAAGCGCCTCACTGGCATGCTGTTTCGCCTCTGTATATCTGCAAAATTCGCCATGGCCATGTAGGAACACCTGAAATGGCCACACACCTTCCTGGCCTGCTTCAGGACGTCCTGTAAGCCTGGGTACTTATGCACAAAGCGTTGTACGATCAGATTACACACATGTGCCATGCACGGCACATGTGTCAACTTGCCCAATTTCAATGCCGCCAACAAATTACTTCCATTGTCAGAATCCACTTTGCCGATCTCCAGTTGGTGTGGAATCAGCCACTGATCCACCTGTGCATTCAGGGCGGACAGGAGTGCTGTTCCGGTGTGACTCTCTGCTTTCAGGCAAGTCAACTCCAAGACGGCGTGACACTGCCGTATCCGGGATGTGAAATAGTACCTGGGGAGCTGGGGGAGTGCCGTTGATGTAGAGCAAGACGCAGCATCAGAAGAGGACTCAGCCAAGGAAGAGGTTATGGAAGAGGATGGAGTAGGAGGAGTAAAGGAGGTGACAGCAGGCCTGCCTGCAAGTTGTGGCGGTGTCACCAACTCCTCTGCAGAGCCACGCATTCCATGCTTGGCAGCCGTCAGCAGGTTTACCCAATGCGCAGTGTAGGTGATATACCTGCCCTGACCATGCTTTGCAGACCAGCTATCAGTGGTCAGATGGACCCTTGCCCCAACACTGTGTGCCAGACATGCCATTACTTCCTTTCGCACAATCGAGTACAGGTTGGGGATTGCCTTTTGTGCAAATAAATTTCGTCCGGGTACCTTCCAGTGCAGTGTCCCAATAGCTACAATTTTTTTGAATGCCTCAGACTCCACCAGATTGTATGGTAAAAGCTGGCGGGCTAAGAGTTCAGACAAGCCTGCTGTCAGACGCCGGGCAGGGGGGTGACTTTGGGACATTTGCTTCTTACGCTCAAACATGTCCTTGACAGACACCTGACTGTGGGCAGATGACCAGGAACTGCTACGGAAGAGAGACGGAGTGGCGGATGGTTGAGAGGGGCAAGGAGGACAGCAGTGGTTGACGTGGCTGAAGATGCTGGACCAGGAGAAGGATGGCGGCTTTGAGTTTGTGTGCTGCTTCTACTCATGTGTTCATCCCATCGGCATTTGTGGTGTGAGATCATGTGCCTTCGCAAAGCAGTTGTACCTAGGTGGGTGTTGGACTTCCCACAACTCAGTTTCTTTTGGCACAGGTTGCAAATGGCATTGCTGTTGTCAGAGACAGACACACGAAAAAATGCCACAATGCTGAGCTCTGCGATGACGGCATTCTGGTGGTGGCAACAGCATGCGTTGATTGGCGTGCTTTCTGGCTGACCCCGGGTGCCGATGCATGCTGTCTGACTGTGCCACTAGCTCCTTGCGATGACCTTCCCTGCTTCCAACTCGTCTCCTCCTCCTCCTCTCTGTCTCCCCATCTGAACTTTCCCCCTCTTCTTCTTCTCTTCTAGCGGGCACCCACATGACATCCACGGACGCATCGTCATCATCAACCGCTTCACTTGTATCTGACAACTCAGCAAAGGAAGCAGCAGTGGGTACAACATCATCTCATCACACTGTACGTCCATGTGTGCAATGCTGCCTGACTGAGACATATCCCTGTTATCTACATCCTCTGGCAATAATGGTTGCGCATCACTATCACTCATTTCTTCCAACTGATGTGTAAATAACTCCTCTGACAGATCAAGTGAAGCGGCTGTGGTCGTGCTCGTGTTAGTGGTGGCGGCAGGCGAGCGAGTGGTATCTTAAGAGGTGCCCGAAACTAAGCTGGAGGAGGATGGTGCGTCAAGTTTCCGAGCGGAAGCTGTAGAAGATTGGGTGTCCTGTGTTAGCCAGTCAACTATGTCCTCAGAACTGTTTGAGTTTGGGGTATGTGGCCTCTGAACACTGGGCATTATTCTAGGGCCAAAGGGAATCACAGCACCACGAACACGATGACCCCTGCGGGGTGCCTGTCATTTTTTTTCTGATTACTGGTACTATGCGTGCAGGCTACTGTGACAACAGATATGAGTGGCACTGTGCACTGGCAGAAGTTGGCAGAGTAGACGCTGTAGGCCTGACACACGCTTGCAGACAACTAACTGTTATTCAATCTATTACAGTCAAAATTGTATTTTTTTTAAAAATGTACACTACTGTTACACCAGATATGAGATGCACTAGGGTGACACTGTGCCCTGGCAGGCACTGAAATGCACACGTGTGGAGGAAACTGACTGCTATTATTTCACAGTCAAAAAAGTTTTTTTTTTTTTTTTTTTAAATGTACACTACTGTTACACCAGATATGAGTTGCACTGGGGTGACACTGTGCCCTGGCAGGCACTGAAACGCACACGTGTGAAGGAAACTGACTGCTATTATTTCACAGTCTAAAAAGTGTTGTTTTTTTTATATGTACACTACTGTTACACCAGATATGAGTTGCACTGGGGTGACACTGTGCCCTGGCAGGCACTGAAATGCACACGTGTGAAGGAAACTGACACTGCTATTATTTCACATTCAAAAAGTGTTGTTTTTTTTTTAAATGTACACTACTGTTACACCATATATGAGTTGCACTGGGGTGACACTCTGCCCTGGCAGGCACTGAAACGCACACGTGTGAAGGAAACTGACTCCTATTATTTCACAGTCAAAAAAGTGTTGTTTTTTTTAAATGTACACTAATGTTACACCAGATATGAGTTGCACTGGGGTGACACTGTGCCCTGGCAGGCACTGAAACGCACACGTGTGAAGGAAACTGACACTGCTATTATTTCACAGTCAAAAAAAGTGTTGTTGTTTTTTTAAATGTACACTACTGTTACACCAGATATGCGTTGCACTGGGGTGACACTGTGCCCTGGCAGGCACTGAAACGCACATGTGTGAAGGAAACTGACACTGCTATTATTTCACGGTCAAAAAAGTGTTGTTTTTTTTAAATATACACTACTGTTACACCAGATATGAGTTGCACTGGGGTGACACTGTGCCCTGGCAGGCACTGAAACGCACACGTGTGAAGGAAACTGACTGCTATTATTTCACAGTCAAAACAGTGTTGTTTTTTTTAAATGTGCACTACTGTGACACCAGATATGAGTTGCACTGGGGTGACACTGTGCCCTTGCAGGCACTGAAACGCACACGTGTGAAGGAAACTGACACTGCTATTATTTCACAGTCAAAAAAGTGTTTTTTTTTTTAAATGTACACTACTGTTACACCAGATATGAGTTGCACTGGGGTGACACTGTGCCCTGGCAGGCACTGAAATGCACACGTGTGAAGGAAACTGACACTGCTATTATTTCACAGTCAAAAAAGTGTTGTTTTTTTAAATGTACACTACTGTTACACCAGATATGAGTTGCACTGGGGTGACACTGTGCCCTGGCAGGCACTGAAACGCACACGTGTGAAGGAAACTGACACTGCTATTATTTCACAGTGAAAAAGTGTTGTTTTTTTTTAAATGTACACTACTGTTACACCAGATATGAGTTGCACTGTGAGCCTGACACACACGCTGGCAGGCAGGCAACTGCAATTAGATTACACAGGAAAAAAAAAAAGCAGTCTGATGTTCTAGCCCTAAAAAGGGCTTTTTGGGGTGCTGTCCTACAGCAGAGATCAGATGAGTCCTTCAGGGCTGTAGTGGACACTGAATACACCCTAGCTATCAATTTCCCTATTAAATCAGCAACAGCTACACTGTCCCTCCTCTCACTAAGAATGCAGCTTCCGAATGAATCTAAAATGGATGCTGTCCAGGAGATAGGGTCTGCGAGGGAGGGTCTGCTGCTGATTGGCTGGAATGTGTCTGCTGACTGTGAGGTACAGGGTGAAAGTTTTACTCAATGATGACGAATAGGGGGCGGATCGAACATCGCATATGTTTGCCCGCCGCGGCGAACGTGAACAAGCTATGTTCGCCGGGAACTATTCGCCGGCGAACTATTCACGACATCACTATTCACCTGCAATTCTCAAATTTTAGGTGAATTGTATACAGCATTAGCTATACATTGCACAGGGCTAACTAAGCTCTTGCAGGAGATAATCACTGGGTTAAGCTTTTCAGAATGCATAGTTAATGGTGGGAAATGAAATGTTTAAATTCATCTGCCATTCACCTCTTAATGAATAGACCCCATTGTGTCTGGCTGAAACTGGTCATTAAGAACAGTTTGTGCTGTTAACTAATAAACAAACAAACCAACACGTTACTTACTTATTGCAATAGTCAAAAATAGTTGTAATATTCTTTTCGTGTTTGTGCTATTGTCTGATCATTAATCGTGTTTAGCTGCACCTGCAATTATTTTTTCATATCTTTAATATGCCAATTTTATTACCGAGATGTCTCCAGGGAGGTTTGTAAGTGATTAAGCCTTGTTAATTGTTGCATGAATTTTCAGATTGTTTCAAAGTCAGCGTAATCAAAGCAGAAAGCAAAGTTATAATAGGAGCAAATAAACTTGTGATATATTCGCCAACGCTTAGCAAACATTAAATGCAGGTGAAATTACACTTACAAGCCAAGGAATTGTTTATGGTTTTATGTTAGCATTTCGCATTTCAATTTACGTTCAGATGTCTCACTGCTCCTGACGGACAGTCCCAATAAAAAACTTGGAACAGGGTTTAGGGATGAGTATTTTGTTACTTCTTGTTGATTATTAAAGTGACATCATACCCATATATGCTAAGTCAATCAAAGCAGCATAACTGTAAACATCTGGCAAGAAAATATCACCAGAACATATGTCAAAAAAGGAAGATATTTTGACTAAAAAAATGTTAAACTCATTTTTTTTTACTGTCATCTGGTTTGTGACAAAAAAGGCAACCACAGTGTTGAGTTCATTCTTTGCTTTACTGTGATTTCCTGTGATTTCATTCAAATCTAATACATTTTATAGTAAACTGTTCTTGGAAATGTCTGATGCACAAGTGCCCTGATTGGAATCCTAAAGGGATATTCCAGCCAAAATTTGAATTCTACATGAATTTGAATTCTACATGGATGCATTTCAGATTCCATAGAAGCATTTTTGCAATAAACATCTATTAGCATAATAATAATGATTCTAATAAAAGAAATAGTGGTTTTAAAAGTTTATTTAAGTATGGACCGTGCACCAGCATTTTAAAGACAGCACTTGCTCAGAGAGCCTGCGGTGTTTCTACCTATCTGGTAATTGCTGACATTATGTAAGTCCCACTGGTGCTCTGAGCAGCTGCAGTATTTAAAATGCTGGTGCACTGAGAATATCTAGCTATGCTTCACATGCACATGCAGAGAAAAATGCTAACACTAAAACAGTGATAACTTTTACTAGAAACAGTTTTGCCAATACATGTATATTGCAAATTTGTTTCTTTTCAAAGATGTAATTTATCTATGTGCATTTAAATTTTGTCCGGAAATTCTCTTTAAATTCCCATTAAAAAAAGAAGATAGCAAACTTTTTCCTTCAGTAGCCGCATCTCGTTGCGATATAAAGATGTTCAAGTGATAGTTCCTAGAAATCATTTCTTTCATGTAATTAGCAAGAGTCCATGAGCTAGTGACGTATGGGATATACATTCCTACCAGGAGGGGCAAAGTTTCCCAAACCTTAAAATGCCTATAAATACACCCCTCACCACACCCACAATTCAGTTTTACAAACTTTGCCTCCGATGGAGGTGGTGAAGTAAGTTTGTGCTAGATTCTACGTTGATATGCGCTCCGCAGCAGGTTGGAGCCCGGTTTTCCTCTCAGCGTGCAGTGAATGTCAGAGGGATGTGAGGAGAGTATTGCCTATTTGAATGCAGTGATCTCCTTCTACGGGGTCTATTTCATAGGTTCTCTGTTATCGGTCGTAGAGATTCATCTCTTACCTCCCTTTTCAGATCGACGATATACTCTTATATTTACCATTACCTCTGCTGATTCTCGTTTCAGTACTGGTTTGGCTTTCTACAAACATGTAGATGAGTGTCCTGGGGTAAGTAAGTCTTATTTTCTGTGACACTCTAAGCTATGGTTGGGCACTTTATTTATAAAGTTCTAAATATATGTATTCAAACATTTATTTGCCTTGACTCAGAATGTTCAACTTTCCTTATTTTTCAGACAGTCAGTTTCATATTTGGGATAATGCATTTGAATTAATCATTTTTTCTTACCTTCAAAAATTTGACTCTTTTTTTCCCTGTGGGCTGTTAGGCTCGCGGGGGCTGAAAATGCTTCATTTTATTGCGTCATTCTTGGCCCGGACTTTTTTGGCGCAAAAATTCTTTTCCGTTTCCGGCGTCATACGTGTCGCCGGAAGTTGCGTCATTTTTTTGACGTTATTTTGCGCCAAAAATGTCGGCGTTCCGGATGTGGCGTCATTTTTGGCGTCAAAAGCATTTAGGCGCCAAATAATGTGGGCGTCTTATTTGGCGTTAAAAAATAAGGGCGTCGCTTTTGTCTCCACATTATTTAAGTCTTATTTTTTCATTGCTTCTGGTTGCTAGAAGCTTGTTCTTTGGCATTTTTTCCCATTCCTGAAACTGTCATTTAAGGAATTTGATCAATTTTGCTTTATATGTTGTTTTTTCTCTTACATATTGCAAGATGTCTCACGTTGCATCTGAGTCAGAAGATACTACAGGAAAATCGCTGTCTAGTGCTGGAGCTACCAAGCTAAGTGTATCTGCTATAATTTTTGGTATCTGTTTCTCCAGCTGTTGTTTGTATTGCATGTCATGACAAACTTATTAATGCAGATAAAATTTCCTTTAGTACTGTTACATTACCTGTTGCTGTTCCGTCAACATCTAATTTTCAGAGTGTTCCTGATAAACATAAGAGATTTTATTTTTTAAATCCATTAAGAAGGCTATGTCTGTTATTTCTCCTTCTAGTTTACATAAAAGTCTTTTAAAACTTCTCTTTTTTCAGATGAATTTTTAAATGAACATCATCATTCTGATACTGATAATGGTTCTTCTGGTTCAGAGGTTTCTGTCTCAGAGGTTGATGCTGATAAATCTTTGTATTTGTTCAAGATGGAATTTATTCGTTCTTTATTTAAAGAAGTATTAATTGCATTAGAAACAGAGGATTCTGGTCCTCTTGATACTAAATCTAAACATTTAAATAAGGTTTTTAAATCTCCTGTAGTTATTCCAGAAGTGTTTAATCTCCCTGATGCTATTTCTGAAGTAATTTCCAGGGAATGGAATAATTTGGGTAATTCTTTTACTCCTTCTAAACGTTTAAGCAATTATATCCTGTGCCATCTGACAGATTAGAGTTTTTTGGGACAAAATCCCTAAGGTTATGGGGCTGTCTCTACTCCTGCTAAATGTGCTACTATTCCTACGGCAGATAGTACTTCATTTAAGGATCCTTTAGATAGGAAAATTGAATCCTTTCTAAGAAAAGCTTACTTATGTTCAGGTAATCTTCTTAGATCTGCTATATTTTTAGCGGATGTTGCTGCAGCTTCAACTTTTTGGTTAGAAGCTTTAGCGCAACAAGTAACAGATCATAATTCTATAGCATGCTAATAATTTTATTGGTGATACCATCTTTTGATATCATTAGAGTTGATGTCAGGTATATGTCTCTAGCTATTTTAGCTAGAAAAGCTTTATAGATTAAACTTGGAATGCTGATATGTCTTCTAAGTCAACTTTGCTTTCCCTTTCTTTCCAGGGTAATAAATTATTATCTCAACTGTTTCTGGAAGGAAGGGAACTTTTTTACCAAAGGATAAAAAATCTAAGGTAAATTTAGGTCTAATAATCATTTTCGTTCCTTTCCTCACAATAAGGAACAAAAGCCTGATCCTTCATCCTCAGGAGCGGTATCAGTTTGGAAACTATTTCCAGTTTGGAATATATCCAAGCCTTATAGAAAACCTATAGCCAGCTCCTAAGTACCCATGAAGGTGCGGACCTTATTCCAGCTCAGCTGGTATGGGGCAGATTACGTTTTCTTCAAAGAAATTTGGATCAATTCCGTTCTCAATTTCTGGTTTCAGAACATTGTTTCAGAAAGGTACAGAATTGGCTTCAGTTAAGGCTTCCTGCTAAGAGATTTTTTTCTTTTCCGTGTCCCAGTTAACACAGCAAAGGCTCAGCATTTCTGAAATGTTTTTCAGATCTAGAGTTGGCTGGAGTAATTATGCCAGTTCCAGTTCTGGAACAGGGGCTGGGGTTTTATTTTATCTCTTCATTGTACCAAAGAAGGTCAATTCCTTCAGACCAGTTCCGGATCTATCAATATTGAATCGTTATGTAAGGATACCAACGTTCAAGATGGTAACTGTAAGGACTATCTTGCCTTTTGTTCAGCAAGGGCATTATATGTCCACAATAGATTTACAGGATGCATATCTGCATATTCCGATTCATCCAGATCATTATCAGTTCCTGAGATTCTCTTTTCTGGACAAGCATTACCAGTTTGTGGCTCTGCCGTTTGGCCTAGCTACAGCTCCAAGAATTTTTACAAAGGTTCTCGGTGCCCTTCTGTCTGTAATCAGAGAACAGGGTATTGTGGTATTTCCTTATTTGGACGATATCTTGGTACTTGCTCAGTCTTTACATTTAGCAGAATCTCATACGAATCGACTTGTGTTGTTTCTTCAAGATCATGGTTGGAGGATCAATTTACCAAAAAGTTCATTGATTCCTCAGACAAGGGTAACCTTTCTGGGTTTCCAGATAGATTCAGTGTCCATGACTCTGTCTTTAACAGACAAGAGACGTCTAAAATTGATTTCAGCTTGTCGAAACCTTCAGTCACAATCATTCCCTTCGGTAGCCTTATGCATGGAAATTCTAGGTCTTGTGACTGCTGCATCGGACGCGATCCCCTTTGCTCGTTTTCACATGCGACCTCTTCAGCTCTGTATGCTGAATCAATGGTGCAAGGAGTACACAAAGATATCTCAATTAATATCTTTAAAACCGATTGTTCGACACTCTCTAACGTGGTGGACAGATCACCATCGTTTAATTCAGGGGGCTTCTTTTGTGCTTCCGACCTGGACTGTAATTTCAACAGATGCAAGTCTCACAGGTTGGGGAGCTGTGTGGGGATCTCTGACGGCACAAGGAGTTTGGGAATCTCAGGAGGTGAGATTACCAATCAATATTTTGGAACTCCGTGCAATTTTCAGAGCTCTTCAGTTTTGGCCTCTTCTGAAGAGAGAATCGTTCATTTGTTTTCAGACAGACAATGTCACAACTGTGGCATACATCAATCATCAAGGAGGGACTCACAGTCCTCTGGCTATGAAAGAAGTATCACGAATTTTGGTTTGGGCGGAATCCAGCTCCTGTCTAATTTCTGTGGTTCATATCCCAGGTGTAGACAATTGAGAAGCGGATTATCTCAGTCGCCAAACGTTGCATCCGGGCGAATGGTCTCTTCACCCAGAGGTATTTCTTCAGATTGTTCAAATGTGGGAACTTCCAGAAATAGATCTGATGGCGTCTCATCTAAACAAGAAACTTCCCAGATATCTGTCCAGATCCCGGGATCCTCAGGCGGAGGCAGTGGATGCATTATCACTTCCTTGGAAGTATCATCCTGCCTATATCTTTCCGCCTCTAGTTCTTCTTCCAAGAGTAATCTCCAAGATTCTGAGGGAATGCTTGTTTGTTCTGCTGGTAGCTCCGGCATGGCCTCACAGGTTTTGGTATGCGGATCTTGTCCGGATGGCCTCTTGCCAACCGTGGACTCTTCCGTTAAGACCAGACCTTCTGTCACAAGGTCCTTTTTTCCATCAGGATCTGAAATCCTTAAATTTAAAGGTATGGAGATTGAACGCTTGATTCTTGGTCAAAGAGGTTTCTCTGACTCTGTGATTAATACTATGTTACAGGCTCGTAAATCTGTATCTAGAGAGATATATTATAGAGTCTGGAAGACTTATATTTCTTGGTGTCTTTCTCATCATTTTTCTTGGCATTCTTTTAGAATACCGAGAATTTTACAGTTTCTTCAGGATGGTTTAGATAAGGGTTTGTATGCAAGTTCCTTGAAGGGACAAATCTCTGCTCTTTCTGTTCTTTTTCACAGAAAGATTGCTATTCTTCCTGATATTCATTGTTTTGTACAAGCTTTGGTTCGTATAAAACCTGTCATTAAGTCAATTTCTCCTCTTTGGAGTTTGAATTTGGTTCTGGGAGCTCTTCAAGCTCCTCCCTTTGAACCTATGCATTCATTGGACATTAAATTACTTTCTTGGAAAGTTTTGTTCCTTTTGGCCATCTCTTCTGCCAGAAGAGTTTCTGAATTATCTGCTCTTTCTTGTGAGTCTCCTTTTCTGATTTTTCATTAGGATAAGGCGGTGTTGCGAACTTCTTTTGAATTTTTACCTAAAGTTGTGAATTCCAACAACATTAGTAGAGAAATTGTGGTTCCTTCATTATGTCCTAATCCTAAGAATTCTAAGGAGAAATCATTGCATTCTTTGGATGTTGTTAGAGCTTTGAAATATTATGTTGAAGCTACTAAATCTTTCCGAAAGACTTCTAGTCTATTTGTTATCTTTTCCGGTTCTAGAAAAGGCCAGAAAGCTTCTGCCATTTCTTTGGCATCTTGGTTGAAATCTTTAATTCATCTTGCCTATGTTGAGTCGGGTAAAACTCCGCCTCAGAGGATTACAGCTCATTCTACCAGGTCAGTTTCTACTTCCTGGGCGTTTAGGAATGACGCTTCGGTTGATCAGATTTGAAAAGCAGCAACTTGGTCCTCTTTGCATACTTTTACTAAATTCTACCATTTTGATGTATTTTCTTCTTCTGAAGCAGTTTTTGGTAGAAAAGTACTTCAAGCAGCGGTTTCAGTCTGAATCTTCTGCTTATGTTTTTCATTAAACTTTATTTTGGGTGTGGATTATTTTCAGCAGGAATTGGCTGTCTTTATTTTATCCCTCCCTCTCTAGTGACTCTTGTGTGGAAAGATCCACATCTTGGGTAATCATTATCCCATACGTCACTAGCTCATGGACTCTTGCTAATTACATGAAAGAAAACATAATTTACGTAAGAACTTACCTGATAAATTCATTTCTTTCATATTAGCAAGAGTCCATGAGGCCCGCCCTTTTTTTGTGGTGGTTATGATTTTTTTGTATAAAGCACAATTATTCCAATTCCTTATTTTATATGCTTTCGCACTTTTTTCTTATCACCCCACTTCTTGGCTATTCGTTAAACTCAATTGTGGGTGTGGTGAGGGGTGTATTTATAGGCATTTTAAGGTTTGGGAAACTTTGCCCCTCCTGGTAGGAATGTATATCCCATACGTCACTAGCTCATGGACTCTTGCTAATATGAAAGAAATGAATTTATCAGGTAAGTTCTTACATAAATTATGTTTTTATAGATATACTGCATCATTTTCAAGCTATTCAACATTTTAGTATCATGAGACCAAGGGGTATATTTATCATAGTGCGAGCGGACATAATACAATGTAGCGTTTCATGTCCGCTGCACATCGATAAATGCAGACAGCATACATTGTCGGCATTTATCATTGCACCAGCAGTTCTTGTGAATCGCCAATCGGCCGCTAGCAGAGGGTGTCAATCAACCAGATCGTATTCGATCGGGTTGTTTTCTGTCCATGGTCTCTGAGAAGGCGGACAAGTTATGGAGCAGCGGTCTTTAGACAGCGGCTTCATAACTTCTGTTTCCAGGGAGCCTGAAGGCTCGAGCGGAAACAGGGGCATGAAGCTCCATACAGTGCTTGATAAATCAGCCCCCAATTTTTGAGTGATAGTCCATATATAGGCTACTTGTGAATAAGGATGGGCAAATGTTTTGCAACATTCAAAAAAGGAAACAAATTTGAACACATTTGTTTGTTTCAAATTTCAAATGTTTAGACAACATTCTAACATTTTTTTAATGTAAAAGTACAGAAAGCCCCCAGTTTACGCTGGGGTTAGGTTCCAGAAGGAATGGTTGTAAATCGAAACTGTTGTAAATTGAAACCCAGTTTATAATGTATAATGTAAGTCAATGGGAAGTGAGGGAGATAGGTTCCAGGCCCCTCTCAAAATTGTCATAAGTAACACCTAATACATTATTTTTTAATGCTTTGAAATGAAGACTTTAAATGCTAAACAGCATTATAAACCTAATAAAATAATCACACAACACAGAATATATAATTAAACTAAGTTAAATAAACAAAAACATTTGCTAAACAGCATTATAAACCAAATAAAATATTCACACAACACAGATTTCACTTGCATTTTTCTGCAAACAGTTCTTTCCATGCATTCCAATCTGGACTGATTTATAGATAGGAAGATCGTGTTCCTTTGAAATCTGCTTGATAGCTCATGTCTGGTTAAACTGATTAATTTCAGCTTGCTTGGCTTTGCTGCAACACAAGCGGACAGCTCCACCTACCGGCTATTTTAATAAAGGGACAGTCTAGTAAAAATTAAACTTTCATTATTCAGATAGGACTCGTAATTTTAATCAACTTTCCAATTTACTTTTATAATCAAATTTGCTTTTTTTCTCTTGTTATTCTTAGTTGAAACTAAACCTAGTCAGACTCATATGCTAATTTATAAGCCCTTGAGGGCTGCCTCTTATCACATGCTTTTTAAATTCCCTTTCAATACAAAGAGATTGAAAGTACACGTGGGCCATATAGATAACACTGTATTCAGACACAGGGGGTTATTTAAGATTTAGCACAAAACAATGCTATATGCAAGATAATAGATAATAAACAGTTACAGTCATGTGATCAGGGGGCTGGAAGAAGGTTCCTAGATACAAGGTAATCACAGGGGTAAAAAGTATATTAATATAACTGTGTTGGTTATGCAAAACTGGGGAATGGGTAATAAAGGGATTATCTATCTTTTTAAACAATAACAATTCTATTGTAGACTGTCCCTTAAATGCACTGCTTCTCAATGCTTTTCAATAGCAGTCACATGACTGGAAAAAAAGGTTGTTATTCTGAAACGGTGAAAATGGAACCGCTGTAAAACGAGGGCACACCTGTATTTCTAATGCTGTCTTAAAATGTAATATTCTATTTTGAATATTCCATAATATTCGAATTACAAAAATTTGAATCAATATATTTGTAATATTATTTCTAATGATCTCTTTAAAGAGACAGAAAACACCCAAATTGTATTTGATGATTTGCATAGAACATATAATTTTAAACAACTTTCCAATTTACTTCTATTATCAAAATTTGCTTCATCCTCTTGTTATCCTTTGCTGAAGGAACAGCATTTCACTACTGGCAACTACATAAACACATCTAGTTAGCCAATCACAAGTGACAAATGTGTTCAGGACCAATCAGCAGCTAGCTCCCACTTGTGTAGGATATGTGCATATTTATTTTCAACAAGAAATACCATGAGAACAAAGCACATTTTAGAATAGAAGTGGATTTAAAAATGTCTTAAAATAACATGCTCTATCTGAATCATGCAAGTTTAATTTTGAATTTCCTTTCCCTTTAAATGTTATATTTGATTAAAATTG
Organism: Bombina bombina; assembly: GCF_027579735.1. NCBI lineage: Eukaryota > Metazoa > Chordata > Amphibia > Anura > Bombinatoridae > Bombina > Bombina bombina. The sequence continues at coordinate 70,043,812 of NC_069505.1, forward strand.
TTCTAATTTGAATATTGCATAATTCAGATTGAATTATAGCCAAAGAATAATAAACAACTTGCGATCACCTGACTACCTGACAGCTTCTCAATGCACAGGGTTATGTCTCCCTACTTACTTAAAAGTGGATAGAAAAAATAAAATGATAAAGAGAAGCGCTAAACCAGATGCAAGTTATCCTAGTATTGTTAATAAATGAATTGCAATGATAAAGATACAAGCAACACTGTACTAAAGAATCCTATATTATAAAAGGCCAAGTGTTTGTCTGAAGCCGTCATGCGCAGTAGAGACAAACACTTGGCCTTGAGATAGGGAGCGCGAGGTACACAAACAGCTGTGAGGTCTGGGGAGCGCGAGGTAAGCTGATTGAAACAGCCTGTGGCAAGAGATATGGAGCGCGAGCTACTCAACAGCTGTGAGGTGTGCTGCATGAGCAAACAGCTGTTTGTGGCCGACGGGAGCGTTGTGATGGGGGCGTGGCCGGGCGTCGCAGGAGGGGGGGGGAGAAGGGCCAAAGAGGGGGGGGGGAGAGAGAGCCAAAGAGAAGGGGGGGGAGAGCCAAAGAGAAGGGGGGGAGAGCCAAAGAGAAGGGGGGGAGAGCCAAAGAGAAGGGGGGGAGCCAAAGAGAAGGGGGGAGCCAAAGAGAAGGGGGGGCCAAAGAGAAGGGGGGGAGAGAGCCAAAGAGAAGGGGGGGGGAGAGAGCCAAAGAGAAGGGGGGGGAGAGCCAAAGAGAAGGGGGGGGGGAGAGCCAGAGAGGAAAAAGAGCCAAAAAGGAGAGAGAGCCAAAGAGGGAGGAGAGAGAGCCAAAGAGGGGGGAGAGAGAGCCAAAGAGGGGGGGGGGGAGCCAAAGAGGGGGGGGAGAGAGCCAAAGAGGGGGGAAGAGAGCCAAAGGGGGGGGAGAGAGACAAAGGGGGGGGGGGGGAGAGAGCTAAAGGGGGGAGAGCCAAAGAGGGGGGAGAGAGAGAGCCAAAGAGGAAAGAGAGCCAAAGAGGAGAGCAAAAGAGGGGAGAGAGCCAAAGAGGGGGGAGAGAGAGCGCCAAAGAGGGGGGGGGGCAGAGCCAAAGAGGGGGGGAGAGCCAAAGAGGGGGGGGGGCAGAGCCAAAGAGGGGGGGAGAGAGCCAAAGAGGGAAGAGAGAGAGCAAAGGGGAGGGGAGGGGAGAGCCAAAGAGGGGGGAGAGAGAGAGCCAAAGAGGAAAGAGAGCCAAAGAGGAGAGAGAGCAAAAGAGGGGAGAGAGCCAAAGAGGGGGGGGGGAGAGCCAAAGAGGGGGGGAGAGCCAAAGGGGAGGAGAGAGCCAAAGGGGGGGAGAGAGCCAAAGGGGGGGAGAGCCAAAGGGGGGGGGGGAGAGCCAAAGAGAGGGGGAGAGAGCCAAAGAGGAGAGAGAGCAAAAGAGGGGAGGGAGCCAAAGAGGGGGGGAGAGAGCCAAAGAGGGGGGGAGCCAAAGGGGGAGGAGAGCCAAAGGGGGGGAGAGAGCCAAAGGGGGGGGGGGGAGAGTCAAAGGGGGGGGGGAGAGCCAAAGAGGGGGGGAGAGAGCCAAAGAGGAGAGAGAGCAAAAGAGGGGAGAGAGCCAAAGAGGGGAGAGAGCCAAAGAGGGGGGAGGAGAGCCAAAGAGGGGGGAGAGAACAAAAGAGGGGGAAGAGAGAGCAAAAGAAAGGAGGGAGAGAGCCAAAGGAGGGAGAGAGCCAAAGAGGGGAGAGAGAGAGCAAAAGAGGGGAGAGAGAGAGCAAAAGAGGGGAGAGAGAGAGCAAAGGAGAGGGGGGAGAGAGAGCAAAGGAGAGGGGGGAGAGAAAGCAAAAGAGAGGGGGGAGAGAAAGCAAAAGAGAGGGGGGAAGAGAGAGCAAAAGGGAGGGGGGAGAGAGCAAGGGGTGGGACCGCTGTACTGCAAAAAATGGCCCGTGTACACGGGCTTTAGTACTAGTATATTTATAAAAAGTTCATGAAAATACAAATAGTTGCAGTGACCGGTCACTATGACACACACAATGCAATATACCACAATTTAAAAAATCAGTGTCCTAATAAAAGTGCATATAAAGCTAGTATCCACCTTTCGTGTATATATCCAGTATATGTTAAATGAACGGACAAGTCTCTCACTATGTGAGCATGACAAAGCAATGTAAATTTTCCAAATATGCCCGGTATATAAAGGAAGCGGAATTAAGCGTAATTCAAAGTTTGTGAATTAACAAACTTCTTGAGCTGCCAAACTGACACCGTCACGTACACTTCTCCCCGGTCTGGATAAACCTTTCACTCACCAGACTCTACGTTTGCAGTGGGAGGACGCAGTGTACACTACAGCTCGCTGCCCTGACACCGCCTAGATCCCTTGCTGTTCTTGGTATCCTGTATGACACGTCAGAGGAGTCACATGGGGTCATTTTTTCCAATCAGAATTTCTGAATAACGAACTCAGTCGCACAGTGAAAGCTGTGAAGGGAAATATTGGAGTATAAAGTATTACTCTGCGCAGAGTGTCTGAGGCAGTCTATACTCTTAGTTCAATATCTGTTAAGTTCCATCAACGCATTTCATCTTTCAACAGGTTTTTTCAAGATGGTTATCACTTCCATTTCTTTGATTTAAATACCCTTCAGTTTCCTGCGATTGGATAATTTACCCGTTTCTTTGATTGGGTAGTTCCATGGGTTTTGTCCTTTAAGGTGGTTTATATCTTAAGGTGGTACTAGTCAGTGTGGTACTTCATATATCACAATGTATAATAGATACAACATTAAAAAGGCTAAGACAAAAAAGTAAAACATTTAAAATGCATAAGTTTAAAACAAAGTCATTGCATATACATCATAATTAGAACTATGAGTTAGAAGATTATTGGTTTATAACCTATAGAAACTAAAAATGCAGCTATTAAACGTTCAAACTTAATCAGTTAATCCAGAATAAAGGGGTTAAGGTTAAATTCTGAATTCAAACCAAGAGGGTACAGTGTTCCTATTTCATTTATCATTTTAGCCTCCTTTCTCAAAATTTGTTTCTAACAATCCCCTCCTCTCCAATCCTTTATTTTCTTTATCCCCCACCATGTCAAATCCTTTTTATTATTCTTATGTATTATCCTAAAATGTTCATACAATCGTGTTTCTAGGTTACCCTTTTCTATATTGTTAAGATGTTCTCTTATTCTTTCACGTACAGTTCTATTAGTTTCTCCTACGTACTGTAGTTTACAACAGCATTGGAGAATATATAAGATGCCCTTATCAGTGCACCTAATGGTGTCTATGATATCATATTGCTTACCATTGCTGGCATATGTATATGTCAATATTTTTACTAAATTCACATGCTTTGCAGCTGTAACAGGGATAGAACCCACATAGTTTTTGTCCTCCTAAATATACCAGTAGTTTTCCCTTACTTTTTCGCCGATATTCACTTAGGGCTTGTATGTTTCTTAAATTTGGGGCTTAACTATATTTAAACTTGGGTCTATCTGAAATATTCTTCCCCAGTATGTCATCTGATTTGACTAAGTGCCAGTGCTTACGTATAATATGTTCCATATTTTTATAGTTACAATTATAATTTGTTATAAATGGTACTACCAATTTGTCATCAATATTTGTTTTTTTTCTCCTGTTTACTTAGCATATATTTTCTATCTTTCATTTTTACTTCATTCTTTGCTTTTTCTATAAGTTCCATATTATATTCTCTTTCCATAAATCTTCCTTCTAGGATACTGGCTTGTTCCTCAAAGTCAGTGCTTTTGGAACAGTTTCTCTGTATTCTCACAAACTGTCCCTTAGGGATGTTATCTATCCAACAAGGTAGGTAGCAGCAGTTTGAGTGAGCATAATTGTTTGCGTCCACATTTTTTCATTGCTAAATTCATAAGTGCATTTTAAGCCTACGATGTTTAAATTAATGTCTCTAAAAAATTCTTCTAGACTTCCTACATCACTCTTCCATATTATTAGTATATTGTCATTGAATCTTTTAAAAAGTACGAGATTTGCACCCAAGATATGTTCTTCTAGAAATTATTTCTCCCATTTCCCCATAAATAGGTTTGCATAGCTGGATGCAAACCTCGTACCCATTGCTGTACCCTTAACATGAATATACATTCTTCCATTAAAGGAAAATATATTGTTCATCAAGATAAATCTAATACTGTTCAGAATGAAATTATTCAGGTTCATATGGTGTTCATTATCTCTTTTCAGAAAATATTCTATCGCTTCTATGCCCTTCTCGTGATCAATGTTCGTGTACAGTGAAGTCACATCACATGTGGCTAATATTAATTCCCGTTCCCAGTGAAAATTATCAATTAAATTTAATATATGTGTTGTGTCCTTAATATGTGATGGTAAATCTCTTACATATTTCTGAAGGTGTATATCCACATATTCTGATAAATTAGAAGTGATCAATTGTATCTCCGACATAATGATTCTGGTGGTTTGAGCATATCTTTGTGTATTTTCGGTAAAAAGTAAAAAAAGGGGAATTTTTGGAATATTCTGAAATAGATACTCATATTCCTTATTGTTAATTACTCCCCCAAGTTTTGCTTGTTCGAGCAAGTTTTTTTAATTTGGTTATATTGGTTTTGGTCGGATTCAGTTTTATCTCTTTGTATGTAGTCTCTTCACTCAATAAGTGAGATGCTTCCTGTATTCAGTATTCATTATCCATAACTACTACCCCTCCCCCTTATTCGCCGGTTTAATCATTACTTCTGGCTTCTTTTTCAGATTCTTGTGTGTTTCTCTCTCTTTTTATGTGACCTTTTGTTTAACTCTTTTACCATTATTTAATTCTGATTAGTCCTTTAGAACTAGTTTCTCAAAAACCTCTAAATTACTCCCTTTTTCATACGTAGGGTAAAATTTAGACCTAGGTTTTAAATTGGTACTTTGTACATTTGTCTTCACGGTGATCTGTTTTGGTGGTATACTCTCTCTCTCTACTGGGTGTTTCCGAAAGTATCATTTTAGTGTCAATTTTCTAATGAATTGGTTAACATGAATGTGAGTTTCAACTTTATTTAACTTCACTCTAAGGGCAAAAGATAATCCGAAATGTAATAATTATTTCCTCCTCTTTTGTAAGTTGTGTCTTACTTATATTAAAGATGCCTTTGGATTTCACTATTGTACTCTCATTTACTTCCACTTTTTTTGGTTTTGTCTTTCCTCTAAGCTTCTTTTTCTTGTTTTCATTCTGGCTTATTGGTTGTGGCCGTTCTCTAAAAAAGCCTCATTATAGTTGCTGGGTCCAGCCATCTCATAATTATCATTACTTTCTTCCTCTCTTACAACTTCAATAGGTTCATATCTATTTCTCAACTGAGTTTTCCACTCTTTTTTTCAATTGCCTATTAGTTATTGGATGGGGAATTTGGTCTCCTGTGTAATACTAATTTCTCCATATTTCTGTATGATTTTATGTATCCCTCAATCCATCATTCCTGTTTGTATATCTATAATTATTATGTTCTCTCTCTCTCGCCAATTATTTTGATTGTGATTTCTCTTATAATTATTATACCCTCCTTCTCTTTGATGATAGTGCCTTCTGTTATCCCTAAATCTATATGTCTCAGTTTCCTCATTTTGTTTCCAATTCGGTTGTCTATGGTGCTCATTTCTTGGAGCTGTTTTAATAATATTCCTGGGTTTTGCTGCTCCCTCAGAAATAGTATTTGTGTCCATATTTCCTATTTGTGATACATTTACTGCCACATCTATTCTGTAATCATCTTTGTCTCTATTCGTTTTCCTCAATTTATTTCTCTGTAGCTTAGTATTTAATTCTGTTATATTAGCAATAATTGTTTTCTGTTTTTCTATATATTGACTACAGGGCCGTCTTTAATATTGACTGGATCCTGGGCAAACATTTTCTTGAGCTCCCCCCATGCAATTTCACTCTCCACCCCATCATCCCAAAAAACAACTAAATCAATTTATTTTATATTTTTTTATAAAAATTACTAGCCCAGCAGTGGATCATCCACTGCTGGGCTAATCATTTAAAAAAACAAAAACAAATTGCAATATGTGAAACTGGACCTAAGCAGTAATAATAAGTAAATAAATATATACATTCCTCTATTGTGGATTAATTTAATATGCTTTTGAATGGGATTCTGGTGTGAGGTTAGCTGGTTAAAGAGATTTAGGGCAGTCAACAGGAGGAAAGCAAGGTAAAGACTGAGGAGGAAGCATGGAGGTGCAGACAAATATAAGTTTACTGACTGGAACAGCAGAACTACTATGGGAAGCTGTAAAATCTGAGACAGAGAGAAAAAAAAGTATGAACATAAACCTTACCTTAATGTGTGAAGTATCAGCATGACACTATACATCAGCCACAGCAGCACATGTCACTTCTTTGCAAGGAACAAGTTCCCTCTCACCCTGCACTAGACTAACTGAACACATGGGTGAGCCAATCACATTCAATATATATATGCAGCCACCGATCCACAGCTAGAACCTAGGTTCTCTGCTGCTCATGAACTTGCCTAGATAAACCTTTCAGCAAATGATAAGAGAAGGAAGCAAATTAAATAATAGAAGTAAATTGGAAAGTTGTTTAAAATTGTATTCTCTATCTGAATCATGAAAGAAAATGTTTAGGTTTCATGTCCCTTTAAGTCTCCCCTAAGAGAACATCTTAACAATATAGAAAATGATAACCTAGAAACACAATTGTTGAACATTTTAGGAAAATACATAAGGATAATACAAAGAATTTGACATGGTGGGGGATAAAGAAAATAAAAAAGGTTTGAAGAGGAGGGGATTATTAGAAACAAATTCTGAGAAAGGAGGCTGAAATTATACATGAAATAGGAACACTGTACCCTCTTGGGTTGAATTCAGAATTTGACATTAACCCCTTTATTCTGGATTAACTGATTGAGTTTGGATATTTAATAGCTGCATTTTTAGTTTCTATAGGTTATAAACCAATAATCTTCTAACTCATAGCTCTAATTATGATGTATATACAATGACTTTGTTTTAAACTTATGCATTATAAATGTTTTATTTTTTGTCTTTAATGTTGTATCTATTATACATTGTGATATATGAAGTATCGGTGTGAAGATATTTGCTCTGTAGAATAGTAACTAAAAACACACACCTAGATTTAGAGTTTGGCGTTAGCCGTCAAAAGCAGCGTTAAGGGGTCCTAACGCTGGTTTTGGCTGCCCGCTGGTATTTAGAGTCAGGCAGGAAAGGGTCTACCGCTCACTTCCCTACCGCAATTCCAGGCTACCACAGATCCCCTTACGCCAATTGCGTATCCTATCTTTTCAATGGTATCTGCCTAATGCTGGTATTTGGAGACTTGGAAGAAGTGAGCAGTAGACCGTCTACCGACAAGACTCCTACCGCCCAAAAAGTCAGTAGTTAAGAGCTTTATGGGCTAACTCCAGAATATAAAGCTCTTACCTACTGTGCTACAAAGTACACTAACACCCATAAACTACCTATGTACCCCTAAACCGAGGCCCCCCACATCGCCGCCACTATAATAAAAAATTTTAACCCCTAATCTGCCGACCGGACACCGCTGCCACCTACATCATACCTATGAACCCCTAATCTGCTGCCCCTAACATCGCCGACCCCTATATTATATTTATTAACCCCTAATCTGCTCCCCCCCCAATGTCGCCGCTACCTAACTACACTTATTAACCCCTAATCTGCCGACCGGATCACGCCACTACTATAATAAATGTATTAACCCCAAAACTGCCGCACTCCCGCCTTGCAAACACTAGAATAAATTTTATTAACCCCTAATCTGCCCTCCCTAACATCTCCACCACCTACCTACAATTATTAACCCCTAATCTCCCACCCGCAACGTCGCCGCTACTATAATAAATTTATTAACGCCTAAACCTAAGTCTAACCCTAACACCCCCTAACATAAATATCATTTAAATGAAACAAAATAATATTCCTACAAATAACTAAATTATTCCTATTTAAACTAAATACAGGTAGCCCTCAGTTTACGCCGGGGTTAGGTTCCAGAAGGAATGGTTGTAAATCGAAACCATTGTAAATTGAAACCCAGTTTATAATGTAAGTCAATGGGAAGTGAGGGAGATAGGTTCCAGGCTCCTCTCAAAATTGACATAAGTATCACCTAATACATAATTTTTAAAGCTTTGAAATGAAGACTTTAAATGCTAAACAGCATTATAAACCTAATAAAATAATCACACAACACAGACTTCACTTGCATTTTTCTGCAAACAGTTCTTTCTATGCATTCCAATCTGGACTGATTTATAGACAGGAAGATCTTGTTCCTTTGAAATCTGTTCAATAGCTCAGGTCTGGTTAAACTGATTATTTTCAGCTTGCTTGGCTTTGCTGCAACACAAGCGGACAGCTCCACCTACTGGCTATTTTAATAAATGCACTGCTTCTCAATGCTTTTCAATAGCAGTCACATGACTGGAAAAAAGGTTTTTATTCTGAAACGGTGTAAATTGAACCGTTGTAAAATGAGGGCCACCTGTACTTACCTATAAAATAAACCCTAATATAGCTACAATATAACTAATAATTACATTGTAGCTATTTTAGGATTTATATTTATTTTACAGGCAACTTTGTATTTATTTTAACTAGGTACAATAGCTATTAAATAGTTAATAACTATTTAATAGCTACCTAGTTAAAATATGTACACAATTACCTGTAAAATAAATCCTAACCTAAGTTACAAATACACCTTACACTACACTATCAATAAATTATTTAAATAAATTACCTACAATTACCTAAAATAAAATACAATAAAATAAACTAATCTATAATACAAAAACAAACAAACACTAAATTACAAAAAATAAAAAAGAATTACAAGAAGTTTAAACTAATTACACCTAATCTAAGCCCCCTAATAAAATGAAAAAAAGCCCACAAGATAAAAAATTCCCTACCCTATTCTAAACTACCAAAGTAATCAGCTCTATTACCAGCCCTTAAAAGGGCTTTTTGCGGGGCATTGCCCCAAAGTAATCAGCTCTTTTACCTGAAAATAAAAATAAAATACCCCCCATTACAACCCACCACCCACATACCCCTACTCTAACCCACCCAAACCCCCCTTTAAAAACCTATCACTAACCCCCTGAAGATCTCCCTACCTTGAGTCGTCTTCACCCAGCCGAATTCTTCATCCAAGGTGAGCAGAGGAGGTCCTTGATCTGGTAGCAGTCTTCATCCAAGCGGCAAAGAAGAGGTCCTCCATCCGGTAGAAGTGTTCATCCAGGCGGCGTCTTCAATCTTCATCCATCCGGAGTGGAGCGGAGCCATCCTCAACGGAGCCGACGCGGAGCCATCCTCTTCAACCGACGACTTCCCGGGGTTAATACATTTATTATAGTAGCAGTGACGCTGCGGGTGGGAGATTAGGGGTTAATAATTGTAGGTACGTGGCGGCGATGTTAGGGAGGGCAAATTAGGGGTTAATACAATTTATTCTAGTGTCTGCGAGGCGGGAGTGCGGCGGTTTAGGGGTTAATACATTTATTATATTGGCGGCGAGGTCCGGTCGGCAGATTAGGGATTAATAAGTGTAAGTAAGGTAGCGGCGACATTTGGGGGGGGCAGATTATTGGTTAATAAATATAGGTGTCGGCTGTGTTAGGGGCAGCAGATTAGGGGTTCATAGGGATAATGTAGGTTGCGGCGGTGTCCGGAGCGGCAGATTAGGGGTTAATAATATAATGCAGGTGTCAGCGATAGCGGGGGCAGCAGATTAGGGGTTAATAAGTGTAAGGTTAGGGGTGTTTAGACTCGGGGTACATGTTTGGGTGTTAGGTGCAGACTAAGAGAGTGTTTCCCCATAGGAAACAATGGGGCTGCGTTAGGAGCTGAACGCTGCTTTTTTGCAGGTGTTAGTTTTTTTTTCAGCCCAAAATACCCCATTGTTTCCTATGGGGATATCGTGCACGAGCACGTTTTTTCAGCTTACCGCTACCGTAAGCAGTGCTGGTATTGAGGGTTGAAGTGGAGCTACATTAGGCTCAACGCTCCCTTTTCTGAGCCTAACGCAGCCCCTCAGACAACTCTAAATACCAGCGTTGTTGGAAGGGTGCGTTGGGGAAAAAAGCAGCGTTAGCTACGTGGGTCTTTACCGACAAAACTCTAAATCTAGCCGACAGTATTTAAAAAGGGGGGTCCGTATACCTCCCTAAATAAGTCAATCGAAAAAGTGATCTCTCTATTACAGGAGAAGAAAAATACTATGCACTACTGAAATGTGGCTAAATTAGTTACAAGGATGATAATACAAGTGCATAAGCATCAAAGTGGTGTGTGGAATGGATGAGTGAATAGCGCAGAAATAAAAAAATTATGTAAAATAAATGTGAATAGATATTTAATCTTTAAAAAATAGTGGATGACAAATCTTTAAAAAATAGTGAATAAATAAAGATACACCTATTAAAAGGTGATTTCAATAAAACATATAATCCTTTTAATATATAATGAATGTGAACCAAAATAGATTAAACATGGAAAATGTGATGCCAAAGTGTGAGATAAAAAAACAGCATTGTTTAATGAACAAACAAAAATTAAAATCTAGGCACAATTTCATAAAAAACATAACATCAAAGGACTAAAAAATCTCATATACATGTAGTATCAGCAAGAAGTTGATACATTTAAAATAAACCATAAAATAATAACAGTAACAAAATTGCAGATGTTGTTACAAAGAAAGGAGCATCCAAACAATTGATCTGGTTAGAGATGCCAGAGAGTCTTTGACAATTTTTTCCGATTTAGTGGAAATTGGGAGCGACCGGGTGTATTAAAAGTATTAATTTGGGCTTCCGTAGTCCACATTTGAATGTCGTTATGCGCTTTTTTACTTCACACTGTGAAATCCGAAAACTGCTTCAAAGACGCCTGGAGGTGTTTGTTCCAGTCCTTTAAGGATTACCATCAGCCTGCACAGACGCTGTGCGGTGTCCAGCTTCATTGACGGAAACAATTGTCTGGTGGAGACTTTTAATACAACACCCGGTCGGTCGCTCCCGATTCAGATAGAGAATACAATTTTAAACAACTTTCTAACCCCTTGGTTGTCACCACACATATATCAATGATTGATCCAATAATGTTTTTTACCAAGTTAGCTGGCAGTAATACATTTAGAGCAATTACTTAAAAGAACCGCCTAGAATTGTTATTGTTTAAAAAGATAGATAATCGCTTTATTACCCACCCATTCCCTAGATGTGCACAACCAACACTGTTATACTAATATATTTTTTTTACCTCTGTGATTACCTTGTATTTAAGCCTCTGCAGACTGCCCCCTTATTTATTATCTTTTGACAGACTTTAATTTTAGCCAATGAATGCTGACTCCACAGGAGTGAACACAATTGTATCTATTTGGCACACATGAACTAGCGCTATATAGCTGTAAAAAAACTGTCAAAAACGCCCTGAAATAAGAGGCAACCTTCAAGGGCTTAGAAATTAGCATATGAGCCTACATAAAGTTTAGCTTTCAACAAAGAATACCAAGAGAACAAAGGAAATTTAATGATAAAAGTTAATTGGAAAGTTGTTTAAAATTACATGTCCTATCTGAATCATGAAAGTTTAATTTTGACTAGACTGTCCCTTTAACCCCTTAATGACAGAGGACGTGCCAGGTACGTCATAGAAAAAACTTCCCTTAATGACAGCTGACGTACCTGGTACGTCCTCTGTTGTTTGTAGTGCTGGAAGCGATCTAGATTGCTTCCAGCTGCTTACAAGGTATTGTAGTGATGCCTCAATATTGAGGCATCACTACAATCCCCCATTTTACATACCGATGCAGAAAGGGCCACTCTGTGGCCCCATCTGCATCGGCTCTGTATGTTTTACAATTACTGCCTTAGTCGGTGCTGTTTTCAACTTGTATGCCATCACACTTTACAATACTAACCGATCTTGTATGTTTCCTGTTTGTTCCCGGTGTGGCTGTTGCGGCGGGGGGGACGGGGGCGGCGTGTGCGCGCGCGTGCGTGCGCACGCAAAATTTACAACAGCCCACACAAAAAAAAAAAAAAAGATCGATCTAGATGCAGTGGCATCTTTGTTCTGTAATAAGGGATCTGGGAGGGGGAGGGTTGAATATTATTTAGGGGGGCCAGCTACACTACAGCAAACATATATTTTTTATTAAAAAAGTTAAAAAAAAACTATTTTGGGGGGCAAATTGGGTACTGGCAGACAGCTGCCAGTACCCAAGATGGCGGCATATAGACAGAGGGGGAGGGTTAGAAAGATGTAAGGGGGGGGATCAGGGAGGTTGTGGGGTAAGGGGGGATCTATCACTGCAGACTTTATGCCAAAAAATAAAAAAAATTAAAAAATATATTTTTATTTCAGTACTGGCAGACTTTCTGCCAGTACATAAGATGGCGGTGACAATTGTGAGGTGGGGAGGGAAGAGAGCTGTTTGAGGGGGGTCAGGGGGGGATCAGGGGGTGGGATGTGTCAGGTGGGAGGCTGATCTCTACACTAAAGCTAAAAATTAACCCCACAAGCTACCTAATTAACCCCTTAACTGCTGGGCATATTACAAGTGTGGTGCGCAGCAGTATTTAACGGCCTTATTATTACCAAAAAGCAACACCAAAGCCATATATGTCTGCTATTTCTGAACAAAGGGGATCCCAGAGAAGCATTTACAACCATTTGTGCCATAATTGCACAAGCTGTTTGTAAATAATTTCAGTGAGAAACCTAAAATTGTGAAAAATTTAAGTTTTTTTTTTTATTTGATCGTATTTGGCGGTGAAATGGTGGCATGAAATATACCAAAATGGGCCTATATCAGTAATTTGGGTTGTCTACTACACTACACTAAAGCTAAAATTAAACCTAAAAGCTCCCTACAAGCCTTCACGGCTGGGCATAATACACGTGTGGTGTGCAGCGGCATTTAGCGGCCTTCTAATTACCAAAAAGCAACGCCAAATCCATATAGGTCTGCTAATTCTGAACAAAGGGGATCCCAGAGAAGTATTTACAACCATTTATGCCATAATTGCACAAGATGTTTGTAAATAAATTCAGCGAGAAACCTAATGTTAGTGAAAAAAATTGTGAAAAAGTCAACAATTTTTTTTATTTGATCGCATTTGGCGGTGAAATGGTGGCATGAAATATACCAAAATGGGTCTAGATCAATGCTTTGGGATGTCTTCTAAATATATATATATATATACATGTCAAGGGATATTCAGGGATTCCTGAAAGATATCAGTGTTCCAATGTAACTAGCGCTAATTTTGAAAAAAAGTGGTTTGGAAATAGCAAAGTGCTACTTGTATTTATTGCCCTATAACTTGCAAAAAAAGCAAAGAACATGTAAACATTGGGTATTTCTAAACTCAGGACAAAATTTAGAAACTATTTAGAATGGGTGTATTTTGGTGGTTGTAGATGTGTAACAGATTTTGGGGGTAAAAGTTAGAAAAAGTGTGTTTTTTTCAATTTTTTCCTCATATTTTATCATTTTTTTATAGTAAATTATAAGATATGATGAAAATAATGGTATTTTTAGAAAGTCCATTTAATGGCGAGAAAAACGGTATATAATATGTGTGGGTACAGTAAATGTGTAAGAGGAAAATTACAGCTAAACACAAATACTGCAGAAATGTAAAAATAGCCATTGTCATTAAGGGTAAGAAAATTGAAAAATGGTCCGGTCATTAAGGGGTTAATTCCTCCTTGCCTTTCATGGTTTAATATAAGTAGTGAAACATACCTGTTCTTTACTAAAATCTTCAATTTTCATACTAACAACTCAACCTCACAAATATGAGAATAGACTTTGCGGAATAGCTACCATAGAGACAAGCTACAAATGTTGCTGTACTTCATTGTGTCACTTCTATATGGTGATGGTCATTTTGGAAAGGTTAACTTCATAATTGTAAGAGAAAAAGCTTTGGTGGCCTTCCTATACCGCCTTGACCCATAGGGTATTAATCCTCCATCCTCCATTCTACGTTTGAGGCTTTACTGCTTCAGGTTAAATTTTATAGACCCCAGTAGCCACCCAAGCAATACCATTAGGTGAAGGTATGAAACAAGTGATAAACTGGTCCTTAGATATCTTATTATAGATTAACTACATTGTTGTATCTTCTGCGTATTTCCTTAATCGCCACATTTATCTTTCAACCCAAAATGTTCCTTGCCCTGCTCTCTCTGTGGATGTAGAATTAGTGGAACCTGTTTCCCCTGTGATAAACTGTATTTGAAGAGTTTTGTTTGGTGCCCACAACCTTTGAGTTAAGGTCTATTGCAATGTAAGGTATAAATGGTGATTTGGCATAGAGCGTTGGGCATCTAGTACACTGTTAAAGTTATTGCATGTATTATTTTCTCATGTTCTTATAGGACTAAATGGTATTCATCAGACTGTTTACTACAGTAAGGTTTAACAGTTGTGAGAATGAGTAATGAGGTGAAAAACTAAGTAGTTGCGTGAAAAGACAGGTTTATGAATTGGCCTTTCTTATATCTAGCAAATAAACTGCCAAGTTAGTAGCACAATACATAGCCTTGCTAGGTTAGCCCATAAGTGTGATACAATAATTTAGGTGATAGAGACTTTGGGTATTCTCTGGGCTGGCAAGATTATTTAAGAAAGTTCCCCAGTACTTTTTCACTGGTGGAATTATCTAAAGCCACTTTTTACACAGAAAATGGGGTGTCCTATAAGGGGTGTATACTACATTTTCGTATGAGAAGGAGATGTATATATTCCAAAAGTGCACAATGAAAAACGTAAATTAACAATCATGCAAAAAGAATACTTGAACCATTCACGAATAATTAAGCAGGTAAAAATTGTATGGTTACGGAGCATCAAAAATCGTAACAAAATTGTTCACCAAAAATCGTATTTTATCTAAAATGTAAAATTTGTAATTAAATTACACAGGAATAAATTGTATTAAATATGCACAAAGTAAATCATAATGTAATTACACTGGATGTGCAAACATCACCCAGGAATTCTTATGTATAAAATACAAAACATAACTGTTTTATCATAAAATGGGATGAACATGGGGGTGTATGAAATTCTCTCAAATCCAAATTTCCACCCTACAGATCTCACAATTTTTTTTCTCGCAAACTAAAAGTTGGCAAGGTTGTAAAATTATTATAGAATATAGGAAAGAAAGAAAAAATCAGTGGATGTCACCATGTGCTGATATTACAGTTTTCATATAGTAAATATATGTTCCTTTAAGGTATCAGTGCCGGATTGGCCCAGCGGTATACCAGGACATTTCACGGTGGGACACATCCTTGGTCAGAGAGGTCATGGAGAAAGCCTTGTGTGCATGCGTAGCACATTTCTTCAAGGCTGCTCTGCTCCTGACAAGGGTGTGGGGGCCTGTGGTGGCTGATAAGAGGCCCTAGGCAAGTTGTGGGGTAAAAGCAGGGCCAGAGGGGCAGGGGCTGGGTTGTGCTGGAGTCAGTATTCAAACTTTTCCAGGACTGGTCTGATTTTCCAGTCCCAGCCATGTAAGGCATCATAAGTCAGAGAAGAAAACTGTGACCCTACTTCTTTGAAAACAAAAGGATATTGTTAAAGAATACAAGGTTTTGGACAATTGGTGAGCATACAAGGTATTGGACAATTGGTGAGCATACAAGGTATTGGACAAAGGTAAGCATACATGGTATTGGACAAAGGTAAGCATACATGGTATTGGACAAAGGTAAGCATACATGGTATTGGACAATGGTAAGCATACATGGTATTGGACAATGGTAAGCATACATGGTATTGGACAAAGGTAAGCATACATGGTATTGGACAATGGTAAGCATACATGGTATTGGACTAAGGTAAGCATACATGGTATTGGACAATGGTAAGCGTACATGGTATTGGATAATGGTAAGCATACATTGTATTGGACAAAGGTAAGCATACATGGTATTGGACAAAGGTAAGCATACATGGTATTGGACAATGGTAAGAATACACGGTATTGGACTAAGGTAAGCATACATGGTATTGGACAATGGTAAGCATACATGGTATTGGATAATGGTAAGCATACATTGTATTGGACAATGGTAAGCATACATGGTATTGGACAAAGGTAGGCATACAGGGTATTGGACAATGGTAAGCATACTGTACATGGTATTGGACAATGGTAAGCATACATGGCATTGGACAATGGTAAGCATACAAGTATTGGACAAAGTAAGCATATATGGTATTGGACAAAGGTAAGCATAATTGGTATTGAACAAAGGTATTAACTGCTCCAACATATGTATAACACATATTAGAGAGTCCTCTTTGCCAATTTTGTATTAACTATAAACATGTTTCTTTGTTTATATGGCAAACTTTAGATTAAGGTTAGCAAGTAAGAATTGCTAAAGTATTTTAATGTATATAGTATATCCGTTTAAATCACATTCTGCTGCAGAATTTTTTAAATAAAATTAAATACATTTTTGTCAAATATTTTATAGGAATATTCTGATTCTGATTGGCTTATTCCCCTTACAGAACAAATAGTAGCTATCAGTAGCTGAGAAACCTACTGAGATTACATTAGAGCAACTCTCGCAAATAGGCTGCAGCAACTTACCATCTGCTGGCTACAGTGGGGAGCCATATATATAATAAATCTAATTTTAATAAACAATTCCCTTTTTGCATATTAAAGAAGAGAAACAGCAAGGTGAGAATGGAGGGGGTTGTCAAGGAAATTAAGGGAACTGATAACTTCTGACTGCTTTTATTATTATCATGTTAAGTGCAAACACATTTTGTTAAATAAAATAGAATATTAAAGGGACAGTCTAGTCAAAATTAAACTTTAATGGTTCAGATTATAGCATGCAATTTTAAGCAACTTTCCAATTTACTTCTATTATCTAATTTGCTTTGTTCCTTTGGTATCCTTTGTTGAAAAGCATACCTAGGTAGGCTCAAGGTCAGCAATGCTCTTCTGGGTGCTAGATGCTAATTGGTGGCTGCATATATATTTCTGTAGCAATGAAAATTATGACATCACACAGAGCATCTGCTAGTTTGGAAATTATCGAGGTCAGGAAAAACAGTGAAGGTTTTTTTAACTTTTACATTACTGCTCTTGAGAAAGACGAGATTCTCATTGAAACGCATAGAGCTATTTTATATTTTGTCTAATCAGACTTGGTTTTAATAAATGTTTGTTTTTTATAACAAATATCTGTTGCTGATTTTTGAAACTGCCAAACAACTGTGGCAACCACATCATGAGGAACTGGATTCCGATTATTTTGGAGTGAGTATGCTGCACATTATTCACATTATCGAGTATAGCATATACCAGTGAAAGTTTCATTATTTGGAGTCTCGCTTACACCAGGAGAAAATAGATTGAAGTTACATTTTATATTGGAAATCTTTGTAACAGCTGATGAATTTATCGGAGTGAGTATACTGCACACATTATTTGGTGTTTATCTACACACACAAAAGTGAAGTGTTCTCTTTCTCAGCCTTAATTTGAAGTCCTGGTTAATAGAAGTAAAAGAAAAAATTATTCTAGGACCTGCGCCTCTGTTTCCAAAATCCACATATTTCTTAACAGTCCCTTGGGAGAGAAAGCAGCAGTCTACCCAGAGGGGAGTATTGTTTTTTGTCATTTCTGTACAGCTATTATTCTAAGATCTATAATATTCTGTATTGAGTCAGCAATGCATTTCTGGGTGCTAGATGCTGATTGGAGGCTGCATATATATTTCTGAAGCAATAAAAATTATGACATCACACAGAGCATGTGCTAGTTTGGAAATTACCTTCAGTCACTTCCTTTTTTATATATAGATTGCAAGGTGGTGTATTTCCTTCCCTTGCCGTTGTATTAGTGGTGCAGGCAGTCAATTATACTGAGCAGAGCCGGGAGGCTCTCTTACCTCCTTCAAGTGTCTGCTAATCGGTCTCCTCACCTGACCCGACACTACGGCTGCTCCTTCGGTTCTTGGTAAGCGAAATACCGTGAGTGACATCACCCGGTTTCCGGATCCTAGGTGACCACTTGCGCAAGTGTTTTTTTCACGGTTGTATCCAAAACTCGCCTCTGCACTTCAGTATGCCAGGGTACGCAGAGTTCGGCTCAGCTGTAAATGTCAAACAGCCCACAATCAATGGCAGGTAAGTCCTCTACGCGTTTCAACCCCTTTCTGGGTCTTTTTCAAGATGCCACTTCCTGCAACCTCTGTCGTTAAATCCACTCTCTATACAGGTGATTTGCTGTTGCTTCTGCACCTTTCCTGCAGGTACGTACTTCCTGGGGGGGAAATTTAAAAGCCTCGCATGTCATTCTCTCTTCACAGAACTTTTGATACTACCAGTACCAATCCTATATAAACGGATTCGCTAATATTTAATTGTGCACATCAAATTAAAACAAACTTAGCTTACACACAGTGAAACTGAAAACATTAAAATTCAAACTAAAATTCCAATTCATAATATATTGAATAACATCAATTCAAGTTAAAAAGAAGAAATGAGTATAAATGAATTACGGCTATAAATGAATACATATATCATCATATGTTACCTACACTTCGATAGAATCTATGAGAAAAGTTCAAGACCAGATTCAAGGATATGCTCAATATGTATAGAAATCTTTGGTTAGTTAGCAAGAGTGTGGTAAACCTTAAAACATAGGTAAGTCCACATGTATTAAGATCTACAGAAATTCACACTTTAAATTAAGTACATAAATAATAAAAAATAGGAGAAAATCCAAGTAGGATCTAACTAGAACCTAGTTCAAACAAACCTAGCCCTAAAACCCTATCAAGGTAATTTACCCTATTTCAAATTAGTAACAATAAATACATAAACATTACTTTATACAGAAAGCAGGCTAAAAATTAGGCTAAAAAATTTGGCTAAAAAAACAGGCTAGAAATCAGGTTACAAGAGGCTAAAAGATTACATAGTCTACCCTTAAAGAATAATCCATATCGAGGAAAAATTAACCCAATATTAGCTATCCAATCTTTATGTTAAAAAAGGGGCTAATTCCAACTCCGAATTCAAACCAAGTGGATATAGTGTGTTAAAGTCATAAATTAGTTTAGCTTCCCTTTTAATCAGTTTATTTTAAACGGGAAGCTAAACTAGCTTTTTTAGCGCCTTCTATATCCATTATTTTTATGATCTATATTTTTTGAATTGTCTATGGAGGAGACAATCACCATAGTGAGGCTAAGTAAGTTTGGTCTAGCGCTGTACCCTATCCTTTTTTGTCATATTTTATACCTAGGGGCCAGACAGGAAGTACTGTAGATAGAGCCTGGACCCACCAGGACCCACTGCAGTGAAGGCACTACAGATTGAGACCCCTATTGGCCCCTGGTGGTAATCATGTTAAGGCAGCAAGCCGTCAAAAAAATCACTAAAAGCGAGTATATATTTTACAAACCACCAAATACAGTCAAGCAGAGTGTCCATTTCCAACAGCTTCTTGCCTTGGCTACTTGACTCTGATTGGACAAATGTTTACCAGAAATGTAAATGTTTATCAGCATGACTCCCTAACCAACATTTACCAAAGGCTTTTACATATGTTATTATTAAAAATAAAATCAATTTAGGAAACTCTTTGTAGATATTAAAAAGTATAGCCAAGAAGAGCATCCAATCAGAGTCAAGTAGGTTTGGTAAATAAGCTGCTTTGATCAGATGCTTAGTCTGGCTGTTTGTAAAATAATTTCTCGCCACCTGTAACAGCTAAAACAGAAACACTTACAAAAGATAAGTGCTGAGACAATGGCTTACAGAACAGGCTGGTATCACATGATGCATGCAATTTATTTCATGTAATTTGCAAGAGTCCATGAGCTAATGACGTATGGGATATACAATCCTACCAGGAGGGGCAAAGTTTCCCAAACCTCAAAATGCCTATAAATACACCCCTCACCACACCCACAATTCTGTTTTACAAACTTTGCCTCCTATGGAGGTGGTGAAGTAAGTTTGTGCTAAGATTTCTACGTTGATATGCGCTTCTCAGCATTTTGAAGCCCGATTCCTCTCAGAGTACAGCAAATGTCAGAGGGACAAGGAGAGTATTACCTATTGAATGCAGTGATTTCCCTAAAGGGGGTCTATTTCATAGGTTCTCTGTTATCAGTCATAGAGATTCATCTCCTATCTCCCTTTTCAGATTGACAATATACTCTCAAATACCATTACCTCTACTGATAACTGTTTCAGTACTGGTTTGGCTATCTGCTATATGTTGATGGGTGTCTTTGGTAAGTATATTTTTATTTCTTAAGACACCTCAGCTATGGTTTGGCACTTTATGCATTAATATAAAGTTCTAAATATATGTATTGAACTTATATTTGCCATGAGTCAGGTTCATGTATTTAATTTTGCAGATTGTCAGTTTCATATTTGGGAAAGTTAATATTGAGAAATATTTTTCTTACCTGGGGTTTAGTCTTTTTTCAATTGACTACTTGTTTTAATTTGCAGGCTGTCTTAGGCCCGCGGGTGGTAAAATGCTACACTTTATTGCGTCATTCTTGGCGTGAGAATTTTTTGACGTGAAAATGCACGTCCATTGACGCAAGATCGTCATTTCCAGCGTCGTAGTTGACGCAGGGGTTCACACAGGGTTGTGTTGTTAGTGACGCGAGTGTGTCATTTCTGGACATGGTTGTCGCCAAAAAAAATTCTAGTTACGCTGTGCGTCATACTTGCCGCCAAAGATTTTTCATTATTTATTGCCCCATTGCTTTTGCCTCTTGCTTTTTTCTAAGTTAGAGGGCTATGCTATTTCCATTTTTTCCCATTCCTGAAACTGTCATATAAGGAAATTGATAATTTTGCCTTACATGTTGTTTTTTCTTTTACATTCTGCAAGATGTCTCAACCTGATCCTGCCTCAGAAGTATCTGCTGGAACTTTGCTGCCTGACATCGGTTCTACCAAAGCTAAGTGCATTTGTTGCAAAATTGTGGAGATTATATCTCCTAATGTCATTTGTATTAGTTGTCATGATAAACTTTTACATGCAGATAGAGTGTCCATCTGTAATAGTACATTACCGGTTGCAGTTCCTTCAACTTCTAATGTACATGATATACCTGTGAATTTTAAAGAATTCGTTACTGATTCTATTCAGAAGGCTTTGTCTGCATTTCCACCTTCTAATAAGCGTAAGAGTTCTTTTAAAACTTCTCATAAAGTTAATGAAATTTCAAATGACTGACAACATAATGAATTATCCACTTCTGATGAGGATCTATCTGATTCAGAAGATCCTTCCTCAGACATGGACACTGACAAATCTACTTATTTATTTAAAATAGAGTATATGCTTTCTTTGTTAAAAGAAGTGTTAATTACTTTGGATATTGAGGAAGCTAGTCCTCTTGATATTAAAACCAGTAAACCTTTAAATGCTGTTTTTAAACCTACTGTGGTTACTCCAGAGTTTTTTCCTATTCCTGATGCTATTTCTGACATGATTTCTAAGGAATGGAATAAGCCAGGTACTCCTTTTAATCCTTCTGCAAGGTTTAAAAAATTGTATCCTTTACCAGCGGTTGCAATAGAGTTTTGGGAAAAGAACCCCAAAGTTGATAGGGCTATTTCTACTCTTGCTAAATGAACCACAATTCCTATGGAAGATAGTACTTCCTTTAAAGATCCTTTAGATAGGAAGCTTGAATCTTATCTAAGGAAAGCCTATTTATATTCAGGTCATCTTCTTAGGCCTGCAATTTCTTTGGCTGATGTTGCAGCTGCTTCAACTTTTTGGTTGGAGAATTTAGCGTAACAAGAATTGGATTCTGACATATTTAGCATTGTTCGCTTACTGCAACATGCTAACCATTTTATTTGTGATGACATTTTGATATTATCAAAATAGATGTTAGATCCATGTCTTTAGCTATTTTAGCTAGAAGAGCTTTGTGGCTTAAATCTTGGAATGCTGATATGACATCTAAGTCTAGATTACTATCTCTTTCTTTCCAAGGTAATAATTTATTTGGTTCTCAGTTGGATTCTATTATTTCAACTGTTACTGGGGGGAAAGGAGTTTTTTTGCCTCAGGATAAAAAAACCTAAGGGTAAATCTAAGGCTTCTAATCGTTTTTGTTCCTTTCATCAAAATAAGGAACAAAAACCTAATCCTTCCCCCAAGGAATCTGTTTCCAATTAGAAGCCTTCCTCAAATTGGAATAAATCCAAGCCTTTCAAGAAACCAAAGTCAGCCCCTAAGTCCACATGAAGGTGCGGCCCTCATTCCAGCACAGCTGGTAGGTGGCAGATTAAGGTTTTTCAAGGATGTTTGGATAAATTCTGTCCAAAATCAATGGATTCAGAGCATTGTCTCTCAGGGGTACCGAATTGGATTCAGAGTAAGACCTCCTGTGAGGAGATTTTTTCTCTTTACGCATCCCAGTGAATCCAGTAAAAGCTCACGCTTTCCTGAAGTGTGTTTCAGATCTGGAGTTATCAGGGGTAATCATGCCGGTTCCTTTTCAGGAACAGGGCCTGAGGTTTTATTCAAATCTATTCATTGTCCCAAAGAAAGAAAATTCATTCAGACCAGTTATGGATCTGAAAATTTTGAATTGTTATGTAAGAGTACCAACTTTCAAGGACTATAAGGACTATTCTGCCTTTTGTTTGTTTAGCAAGGACATTATATGTCTACAATAGACTTGCAGGATGCTTACCTTCATATTCCGATTCATCCAGAACATTATCAGTTCCTGAGATTCTCTTTTCTAGACAAGCATTACCAAATTGTTGCTCTTCCATTTGGCCTAGCAACAGCTCCAAGAATATTTTCAAAGGTTCTGGGTTCTGTAATCAAAGAACAGGGTATTGCAGTGTTTCCTTATTTGGATGATATCTTGGTACTAGCTCAGTCCTTACGTTCTGCAGAATCTTACAGAAATCAACTTGTGTTGTTTCTTCGAAAACATGGTTGGAGGATCAATTTACCAAAAAGTTTTTTGATTCCTCAGACAAGGGTCACTTTTTTAGGTTTCCAGATAGATTCAGTGTCCATGACTCTGTCTCTAACAGACAAGAGACGTTTGAAATTGGTTGCAGCATGTCGGCACCTTCAGTCTCAGTCATTCCCTTCAATGGCTATGTGCATGGAAGTTTTAGGCCTCATGACTGCAGCATCGGACGCGATTCCTTTTGCTCGTTTTCACATGAGACATCTCCAGCTTTGCATGCTGAATCAATGGTGCTGGGATTATACAAAGATATCACAATTAATATCCTTAAATCCCAATGTTCGACACTCTCTGACGTGGTGGTTAAATCACCAGCGTTAAAGGGACAGTATACACTCATTTTCATATAACTGCATGTAATAGACACTACTATAAAGAATACGATGCACAGATACCGATATAAAAATCCAGTATAAAACTGTTTAAAAACTTACTTAGAAGCTGTCAGTTTGGCTCTGTTGAAAAGGTAGCTGGAAAGCCCACTGCAAGTGGCAAATAAGACACTCCCCCCCCTCCCCCTTCTTTTGCATATGAAAAGACCATTTACACAAACAAGAGCAAGCTGGAGAAGGTAGCTGACCGTATTCACATAAAACTTTGGGGCTTGGTTAGGAGTCTGAAAATCAGAGCAATGTTATTTAAAAATAATCAAAACTATATATTTATTTGAAAAAAAAAAACTTTATAGGCTATATAAATAGATCATCTACAAAACATTTATGCAAAGAAAAAATGAGTGTATAATGTCCCTTTAAGTTCAAGGGGCCCCTTTTGTTCGGCCAACCTGAACTGATCACAACAGATGCAAGTCTTTCAGGTTGGGGAGCTGTCTGGGGATCTCTGACAGCACAAGGAGTTTGGAAATCTCAAGAGGCGAGATTACCAATCAATATTTTAGAACTCCGTGCAATTCTCAGAGCTCTTCAGTTTTGGCCTCTGTTGAAGAGAGAACCGTTCATTTGTTTTCTGACAGACAATATCACAATGGTGGCATATGTCAATCATGAGGGTGGGACTCACAGTCCCCTAGCTATGAAAGAAGTATCTTGGATACTTGTTTGGGCGGAATCCAGCTCTTGTCTAATTTCTGCGGTTCATATCCCAGGTGTAGACAATTGGGAGGCGGATAATCTCAGCTGTCAGACTTTACATCCAGGGGAGTGGTCTCTCCATCCGGATGTGTTTTCTCAGATTGTTCAGATATGGGGTCTTCCAGAAATAGATCTGATGGCCTCTCATCTAAACAAGAAACTTCCCAGATACCTGTCTAGGTCCAGGGATTCTCAGGCGGAAGCAGTGGATGCGCTGACACTTCCTTGGTGTTATCAACCTGCTTTTATCTTCCAGCCTCTAGTTCTTCTTCCGAGAGTGATCTCCAAGATCATCATGGAACAATCGTTTGTGTTGCTGGTGGCTCCAGCATGGCCTCACAGGTTTTGGTATGCAGATCTTGCTTGGATGTCCAGTTGACAACCTTGGCCACTTCAATTAAGGCCGGACCTACTGTCTCCAAATCCATTTTTCCATCAGGATCTCAAATCATTAAATTTGAAGGTATGGAAATTGAACGCTTAGTATTAAGTCATAGAGGTTTCTCTGACTCAGTAATTAATACTATGTTACAAGCTCGTAAATCTGTCTCCAGGAAGATTTATTATCGAGTTTGGAAGATTTACATTTCATGGTGTTCTTCTCATAAATTCTCTTGACATTTTTTTAGAATTCCTAGAATTTTACAGTTTCTCCAGGATGGTTTGGATAGGGGTTTGTCTGCAAGTTCCTTGAAGGGACAAATCTCTGCTCTTTCAGTTTTATTTCACAGAAAGATTGCTAAACTTCCTGATATTCACTGTTTTGTACAGGCTTTAGTTTGTATTAAGCCCGTCATTAAATCAATTTCTCCTCCTTGGAGTCTTAATTTGGTTTTGAAGGCGTTACAGGTTCCTCCGTTTGAGCCTATGCATTCTTTGGACATTAAACTTGGAAAATGTTGTTCCTTTTGGCCATCTCTTCTGCTAGAAGAGTGTCTGAGCTATCTGCTCTTTCTTGTGAATCTCCTTTTCTGATTTTTCATCAGGATAAGGCGGTTTTGTGGACTTCATTTGAATTTTTACCTAAGGTTGTGAATTCTAACAACATTAGTAGAAAACTTGTTGTCCCTTCCTTGTGTCCTAATCCTAAGAATCCTTTGGAAAGATCCTTACATTCTTTGGATGTCGTAAGAGCTTTGAAATATTATGTTGAAGCTACTAAAGATTTCATGAAGACTTCTAGTCTATTTGTTATATTTTCTGGTCCTAGGAAAGGTCAGAAGGCCTCTGCTATTTCTCCAACATTGGTGTGTCCGTTCCACGGCGTCATCCTTACTTGTTGGATATTCTCTTCCCCAACAGGAAATGGCAAAGAGTCCCAGCAAAGCTGGTCACATGATCCCTCCTAGGCTCCGCCCACCCCAGTCTTTCTCTTTGCCGTTGCACAGGCAACATCTCCACTGAGATGGTTAAGAGTTTTTTGGTGTTTAAATGTAGTTTTATTCTTCTATCAAGTGTTTGTTATTTTAAAATAGTGCTGGTATGTACTATTTACTCTGAAACAGAAAAGGATGAAGATTTCTGTTTGTAAGAGGAAGATGATTTTAGCACAGTAACTAAAATTGATTGCTGTTTCCACACAGGACTGTTGAGATGAAGTAACTTCAGTTGGGGGAAACAGTTAGCAGTCTTTTCTGCTTAAGGTATGACTAGCCATATTTCTAACAAGACCATGTAATGCTGGAAGGCTGTCATTTCCCCTCATGGGGACCGGTAAGCCATTTTCTTAGTTAAACATAAAAGAATAAAGGGCTTCAAAAAGGGCTTAAAAACTGGTAGACATTTTTCTGGGCTAAAACAATTGCTTTACTAGGCATATTATGCAGATTCTAACTAATTATTGGTATTATAATCTTGGGGAATGTTTAGAAAAACTGCAGGCACTGTGTTGGACACCTTTTTCAGATGGGGGCCTTTCTAGTTATAGACAGAGCCTCATTCTGGGACTGTATAGGGGTTAAATGTAAAAACGGCTCCGGTTCTGTTAATTTAAGGGTTAAAGCTCTGAAATTTGGTGTGCAATACTTTTAATGCTTTAAGACACTGTGGTGAAATTTTGGTGAATTTTGAACAATTCCTTCATACTTTTTCACATATTCAGTAATATAGTGTTTTCAGTTTGAAATTTAAAGTGACAGTAACGGTTTTATTTTAAAACGTTTTTTGTGCTTTGTTGACAAGTTTAAGCCTGTTTAACATGTCTGTACCATCAGATAAGCTATGTTCTATATGTATGAAAGCCAATGTGTCTCCCCATTTAAATTTATGTGATAATTGTGCCATAGTGTCCAAACAAAGTAAGGACAGTAATGCAACAGATAATGAAATTGCCCAAGATGATTCCTCAAATGAGGGGAGTAAACATGATACTACATCATCCCCTACTGTGTCTACACCAGTTATGCCCACACAGGAGGCCCCTAGTACATCTAGTGCGCCAATACTTATTACCATGCAACAATTAACGGCTGTAATGGATAACTCCATAGCAAATCTTTTATCCAAAATGCCTACTTATCAGAGAAAGCGCGATTGCTCTGTTTTAAACACTGAAGAGCAAGAGGACGCTGATGATAACTGTTCTGACATACCCTCACACCAATCTCAAGGGGCCATGAGGGAGGTTTTGTCTGATGGAGAAATTTCAGATTCAGGAAAAATTTCTCATCAAGCTGAACCTGATGTTGTGACATTTAAATTTAAATTAGAACATCTCCGCGCACTGCTTAAGGAGGTGTTATCTACTCTGGATGATTGTGACAATTTGGTCATTCCAGAGAAATTATGTAAGATGGACAAGTTCCTAGAGGTTCCGGTGCCCCCCGACGCTTTTCCTATACCCAAGCGGGTGGCGGACATAGTAAATAAAGAGTGGGAAAGGCCCGGCATACCTTTTGTTCCCCCCCCTATATTTAAGAAATTATTTCCTATAGTCGACCCCAGAAAGGACTTATGGCAGACAGTCCCCAAGGTCGAGGGGGCGGTTTCTACTCTAAACAAACGCACTACTATTTCTATCGGAGATAGTTTTGCTTTCAAAGATCCTATGGATAAGAAATTAGAGGGTTTGCTTAAAAAGATTTTTGTACAGCAAGGTTACCTTCTACAACCAATTTCATGCATTGTTCCTGTCACTACGGCAGCGTGTTTCTGGTTCGAGGAACTAGAAAAATCGCTCAGTAAAGAATCTTCGTATGAGGAGGTTATGGACAGAGTTCAAGCACTTAAATTGGCTAACTCTTTTGTTTTAGATGCCGCTTTGCAATTAGCTAGATTAGCGGCGAAAAATTCAGGGTTTGCTGTCGTGGCGCGCTTTGGCTAAAGTCTTGGTCAGCGGATGTGTCTTCCAAGACAAAATTGCTTAACATTCCTTTCAAAGGTAAAACATTATTTGGACCTGATTTGAAAGACATTATTTCAGACATCACTGGGGGAAAGGGCCACGCCCTCCCACAGGATAGGTCTTTTAAGGCTAATAATAAGCCTAATTTTCGTCCCTTTCGCAGAAACGGACCAGTCTCTAATTCTGTATCCTCTAAGCAAGAGGGTAATACTTCACAACCCAAACCAGCCTGGAAACCAATGCAAGGCTGGAACAAGGGTAACCAGGCCAAGAAGCCTACCACTGCTACCAAAACAGCATAAAGGGATAGCCCCCGATCCGGGACCGGATCTAGTGGGGGGCAGACTTTCTCTCTTTGCTCAGGCTTGGGCAAGAGATGTTCAGGATCCTTGGGCGCTAGAAATAGTTTCTCAAGGTTATCTCCTGGAATTCAAGGAACTACCCCCAAGGGGAAGGTTCCACAGGTCTCAATTATCTTCAAACCAAATAAAGAGACAGGCATTCTTACATTGTGTAGAAGACCTGTTAAAGATGGGAGTGATACATCCAGTTCCAATAAGAGAACAAGGAATGGGATTTTATTCCAATCTGTTCATAGTTCCCAAAAAAGAGGGAACATTCAGACCAATTTTGGATCTAAAGATCCTAAACAAATTTCTCAGGGTACCATCGTTCAAAATGGAAACTATTCGAACGATCCTACCTACTATCCAGGAAAATCAATTTATGACTACCTTGGATTTAAAGGATGCGTACCTACATATTCCTATCCACAAGGAACATCATCAGTTCCTAAGGTTCACTTTTCTGGACAAGCATTACCAGTTTGTGACACTTCCATTTGGATTAGCCACTGCTCCAAGGATTTTCACAAAAGTACTAGGGTCCCTTCTAGCGGTTCTAAGACCAAGGGGCATTGAAGTAGTACCTTACTTGGACGACATCCTGATTCAAGCGTCGTCCCTGTCAAAAGCAAAGGCTCATACGGACATCGTCCTAGCCTTTCTCAGATCTCACGGATGGAAGGTGAACAAAGAAAAAAGTTCTCTGTCCCCGTCAACAAGAGTTCCCTTCTTGGGAACAATAATAGATTCCTTAGAAATGAGGATTTTTCTGACAGAGGTCAGAAAATCAAAACTTCTAAGCTCTTGTCAAGTACTTCATTCTGTTCCTCGTCCTTCCATAGCGCAGTGCATGGAAGTAATAGGATTGATGGTTGCAACAATGGACATAGTTCCTTTTGCACAAATTCATCTAAGACCATTACAACTATGCATGCTCAGACAGTGGAATGGGGATTATACAGACTTGTCTCCGACGATTCAAGTAGATCAAAAGACCAGAGATTCACTCCGTTGGTGGCTGACCCTGGACAATCTGTCACAGGGAATGAGCTTCCGCAGACCAGAGTGGGTCATTGTCACGACCGACGCCAGCCTAGTGGGCTGGGGCGCGGTCTGGGAATCCCTGAAAGCTCAGGGTCTATGGTCTTGGGAAGAGTCTCTTCTCCCGATAAACATTCTGGAACTGAGAGCGATATTCAATGCTCTCAGAGCTTGGCCTCAACTAGCAAAGGCCAAATTCATAAGGTTTCAGTCAGACAACATGACGACCGTTGCATATATCAATCATCAGGGGGGAACAAGGACTTCCCTGGCAATGAAAGAAGTGACCAAGATAATTCAATGGGCGGAGGATCACTCCTGCCACTTGTCTGCGATCCACATCCCAGGAGTGGAAAATTGGGAAGCGGATTTTCTGAGTCGTCAGACATTCCATCCGGGGGAGTGGGAACTCCATCCGGAAATCTTTGCCCAAATAACTCAATTATGGGGCATTCCAGACATGGATCTGATGGCGTCTCGTCAGAACTTCAAGGTTCCTTGCTACGGGTCCAGATCCAGGGATCCCAAGGCAACCCTAGTAGATGCACTAGTAGCACCTTGGACCTTCAACCTAGCTTATGTATTCCAACCGTTTCCTCTCATCCCCAGGCTGGTAGCCAGGATCAATCAGGAGAGGGCCTCGGTGATCTTGATAGCTCCTGCGTGGCCACGCAGGACTTGGTATGCAGACCTGGTGAATATGTCATCGGCTCCACCATGGAAGCTACCTTTGAGACAGGACCTTCTTGTTCAGGGTCCATTCGAACATCCGAATCTGGTTTCCCTCCAACTGACGGCTTGGAGATTGAACGCTTGATTTTATCAAAGCGTGGGTTTTCAGATTCTGTAATAGATACTCTGATTCAGGCTAGAAAGCCTATAACTAGAAAAATTTACCATAAAATATGGAAAAAATATATCTGTTGGTGTGAATATAAAGGATTCCCATGGAACAAGATAAAAATTCCTAAGATTCTATCCTTTCTACAAGAAGGTTTGGAGAAAGGATTATCTGCAAGTTCTCTGAAGGGACAGATCTCTGCTTTATCTGTTTTACTTCACAAAAGACTGGCAGCTGTGCCAGATGTTCAAGCATTTGTTCAGGCTCTGGTTAGGATCAAGCCTGTTTACAGACCTTTGACTCCTCCTTGGAGTCTAAATCTAGTTCTTTCAGTTCTTCAAGGGGTTCCGTTTGAACCCTTACATTCCGTAGATATTAAGTTATTATCTTGGAAAGTTTTGTTTTTGGTTGCAATTTCTTCTGCTAGAAGAGTTTCAGAGTTATCTGCTCTGCAGTGTTCTCCGCCCTATCTGGTGTTCCATGCAGATAAGGTGGTTTTGCGTACTAAGCCTGGTTTTCTTCCGAAAGTTGTTTCCAACAAAAATATTAACCAGGAGATAGTTGTACCTTCTTTGTGTCCGAATCCAGTTTCAAAGAAGGAACGTTTGTTACACAATTTGGACGTAGTCCGTGCTCTAAAATTCTATTTAGAGGCTACTAAAGATTTCAGACAAACATCTTCCTTGTTTGTTGTTTATTCTGGTAAAAGGAGAGGTCAAAAAGCGACTTCTACCTCTCTTTCCTTTTGGCTTAAAAGCATTATCCGATTGGCTTATGAGACTGCCGGACGGCAGCCTCCTGAAAGAATCACAGCTCACTCCACTAGGGCTGTGGCTTCCACATGGGCCTTCAAGAACGAGGCTTCTGTTGACCAGATATGTAAGGCAGCGACTTGGTCTTCACTGCATACTTTTGCCAAATTTTACAAATTTGATACTTTTGCTTCTTCGGAGGCTATTTTTGGGAGAAAGGTTTTGCAAGCCGTGGTGCCTTCCATTTAGGCGACCTGATTTGCTCCCTCCCTTCATCCGTGTCCTAAAGCTTTGGTATTGGTTCCCACAAGTAAGGATGACGCCGTGGACCGGACACACCAATGTTGGAGAAAACAGAATTTATGCTTACCTGATAAATTACTTTCTCCAACGGTGTGTCCGGTCCACGGCCCGCCCTGGTTTTTTAATCAGGTCTGATGAATTATTTTCTCTAACTACAGTCACCACGGTATCATATGGTTTCTCCTATATATATTTCCTCCTGTCCGTCGGTCGAATGACTGGGGTGGGCGGAGCCTAGGAGGGATCATGTGACCAGCTTTGCTGGGACTCTTTGCCATTTCCTGTTGGGGAAGAGAATATCCCACAAGTAAGGATGACGCCGTGGACCGGACACACCGTTGGAGAAAGTAATTTATCAGGTAAGCATAAATTCTGTTTTCCTTGGCTTCTTGGTTAAAGCTTTTGATTCATCAAGCTTATTTGGAGTCGGGTCAAGCCCCCGCCTCAGAGAATTACAGCTCATTCTACTAGATCAGTCTCCACTTCGTGGACTTTTAAGAATGAAGCTTCAGTTGATCAGATTTGCAAAGCAGCGACTTGGTCCTCTTTGCATACATTTACTAAATTCTACCGTTTTGATGTATTTGCTTCTTCTGAAGCAGTTTTTGGTAGAAAAGTTCTTCAGGCAGCTGTTTCAGTTTGATTCTTCTGCTGCTATTTTAAGTTTTTCTTTTCTTCATAAGAACAACTTATATTTGGGTTGTGGATTATTTTTTTGTTAAACTGAATTTTGGGTGTGGTGAGGGGTGTATTTATAGGCATTTTGAAACTTTGCCCCTCCTGGTAGGATTGTATATCCCATACGTCACTAGCTCATGGACTCTTGCCAATATGAAAGAAATTAATTTATCAGGTAAGTTCTTACATAAATTATGTTGCTGTGGCTACAAAAACATATCTGAATTGGTACTAGTAAAGAAGAATAAAGATTGTGAATAATATACCAAAGCACCAATATGGAACTGGGCTCAAGGAAAGGGCGTACTGACAGAAACATGACAGCCAACTAGGCAAGGGGGACATAATCATCCAATACACTGAAAGCTCACTTTTTAATACATCTTACATATTTATATATGAACCAGAACTTTGTAATAATCTAGCTTTTCATTTCTTATAAGGCTAGCGGCTGCCTGAAATTGACTGATAAGTACAAAGACATAAATTGAGCTTTTTTTTTTTTATATAAAGATTGTGATATTTACCAAGATTTAAATTTAATGAAAAAAAAGGCAAAACTTGTGTGATATCAGCTATTTAATATATTAAATAAAATAATCAGATGCACTTGAAACAGACTTGGCTGCAAAGGAAATTATATTTAGCACAAAATGTCATCTAAGGAAAGTAAGGCTTCCAGGCATTTGGATAAAAATAAATCTGTCTCTCTAATTTCACTTCCTTTCTGATCAGGAATGATTACTACACTCAAAATTCAACTTTCATGATTCAGATAAAACATTCAATTTTGATCAACTTTCCAATTTAGTTGTTTTAACAAATTTGCTTTGTTCTTTTGGCATCCTTTGTTGAAGAGTAAACCTCAATGGCTGATAGGGTCTCAATAGCATGCAAGTCTTTAGCACTCGATAGCTACAGTGTTTGCAACAATGTGTAACGTTACAACAAAAGATACCAGAAGAATGACGTAAATGTCACAAAAGATGTCAATTGGAAAGTGGTCGAAAATTGTATTCTCTATCTGAATCCAGACATTTTAAATTTGACTTAAAGGGACAGTCTACACCAGGATGTGTATTGTTTTAAAAGATAGATAATTAATTTATCACCTATTCCTTAGTTTTGCATAACCAACACAGTTATATTAAAGGGACAGTCAACACCAGAATATTTGTTATTTAAAATGATAATCCCTTTATTACCAATTCCCCAGTTTTGCGTAACCAACACAGTTATAGAAATACACCTTTTCCCTCTGTAATTACCTTGTATCTAAGCCTCTGCAAACTGCCCCCTTATTTCACTTATTTTGACAGACTTGCTTTTTAGCCAATCAGTGCTCATTCCAGGGTAACTTCACGTGCATGAGCTTAAAGTTATCTATATGAAACACATGAACTAATGCCCTCTAGTGGTCAAAATGCATTCAGATTAGAGGCCTCTTCAAGGTCTGAGAAATTACCATATGAACCTCCTAGAATTAGCTTTCAACTAAGAATACTAAGAGAACAAAGCAAAATTGGTGATAAAAGTAAATTGGAAAGTTGTTTAAAATTGCATGCCCTATCTGAATCATGAAAGTTTTTTTTAGACTTGACTGTCCCTTTGACATACTTTCACCTCTATGATTATCTTGTATCTAAGCCTTAGCAGACAGACCCCTTATTTCAGTTCTTTTAACAGACTTACATTTTAGCCAATCAGTGCTGACTCCTTGGTAACTTCACGTGCATGAACACAGTGTTATCTATATGATACACATAAACTAACACCCTCTAGTGGTGGAAAAAGTCTAAATGGATTCAGATAAGAGGCGACCTTCAAGGTCTAAGAAATTAGCATATGAACCTCCTAGGTTTAGCTTTCAACTAAGAATACCAATAGAACAAAGCAAAATTGGTGATAAAAGTAAATTGGAAAGTTGTTAAAAATGACATGCCCTATCCGAATCATGAGAGTTTATTTTGAACTAGACTGTCCCTCTAAACCATGAAAGGCAAGAAGGAATTAAAGGGACAGTCTAGTCAACATTGATTCAAATAGGGCATGCAATTAACTACTTTCTATCATACTTTTTTTTATCAAATTTGCTTTGTTTAACCAATCAGTGCTGACTCCTAGGTAACGCCATGTGCATGAACATAGTGTTATCTATATGACAGTCATGAACTAACAACCTCTAGTGGTGAAAAACTGTCAAAATGCATTCAGATAAGAAATGGCCTTCAAGGGCTTGGTAATTAGCAAATGAACCTCCTAGGTTTAGCTTTCAGCTAAGAATACCAACAGAACAAAGAAAAATTTGTGATACAAAAAAATTGGAAAGTTGTTTAAAATGACATGCCCTATATAAATCATGAAAGTTTATTTTGGACTAGACTATCCCTTTAATTGACCCTTTAATGTAGTTGTATCATAGGTTTTGTTTTTCTCCATTAGTAACTCAAGAGTAGAGTATGATCAGAAATTAATTCAGAGTATGAAAATTGTTTCTTTGTAAATATCAGACATGTGCAGCAGTGATTAGTTTGTTTCAGATTAATCATTCGTAACGAATACCAGAATATGCGTTTGCTGCACTATTTAGTATTAATTTAGTTTAAGTTCAAACAAATAATGAATATTCGTTAACATTTACATTTGTTTTTGTTAAAACAAATGTAAATTCTACTTACAGTGACAATAGGAGGCTTAGTGCATTTTAGCCAATCAGTGCTGACTCATGAATAACTCCACATGAGTGAGCACAATGTTATCTATATGACACACATGAACTAGCGCTGTTGTCTAGCTGTGAAAAAACTGTCAGAAGGTGGCCTTCAAGGGCTTGGAAATTAGAGAACAAAGCAAATTCCAAGAGAACAAAGCAAATTTGATGATAAAAGTAAATTGGAAAGTTGTTTAAAATGGCATACGCTATCTGAATCATGAGAGTTTAATTTGACTCTTTAAAGGGTCAGTAAATTTGGCATTTTCAAAATGTTAGTCAGTGTTCCTTATTATGTAAAAATAACAACCACTTATTTCTTCTTTATAAAACGTAATATTTATATCTAATAATTTAACTTACTGTTCATTATAGAACTGTTAGGGCACAGTACTTTTCCGACCTCTCTATGATGCATCTTACATAGGAGTTGTTAGAGCTATTTAGTTCAGCCCGCAGAAAAGCCTACACGCAACTGGGAAAAGATCGAATTTGCATGCTCTGTAATAGTCCGCGTGTCTTGTCAATACAGAGGCATCAGTCGCTTCACAAGTGTATAACTGCGAGCGTAAGAAGTTGCGCATGCGCATAACATCAAGAGGGTGAAAGCAGGCCGAGACAGTGTAAGCAACTGTGAGTGAACGAAAGGATCAAACTGCGCGACCGGGATTATAATAATAGGTCCATCTGAAAAATGTTGTGAAAATTAAAAAAAAAAGGACCGAGGTGTGGACAGCCAGGTAATAAAACATGGGGCTAGTATTTGAGAATACATTTTTCATGAAAAAAATAAACATTTAATAAAATTGATGAATGCACATGTCCAAAATTTGTAAAATATTTTCTAAGTTTACTGTCCCTTTAAACCACTTTCCAATTTACTTCTATTTTCTAATTTGCTTCATTCTCTAGATATCCTTTGTTGAAAAGCACACCTAGCTAGGCTCAGTAGCTGCAATGCACTACTGGGAGCTAGCTGCTGATTGGTTGCTGCTCTTAGGTTTACTCTTCAAATAAGGAGATCAAGAGAGCAAAGCAAATTTGATTATATAAGTAATTTGAAAAGTATAAAATTGTATGCTCTATCTGAATCATGAAGGAAAAATGTGATCATGTTCATTTAATAAAGCTGAAAGTACTTTTAACAAAAAGATCAAAACCAGAATAAGGGGTCATGATCTCAAGGTGAAGGGTAGGCTCAGGAGTAATTTACAGGAGAATTCTTCACAGAAAGGGTGGTTGGTTCATGCAATCAACTTCCATAGAAGTGATAAAGAGAAATGCTGTGGATGACTTCAAGAAAGCCAACCATAAGTCTAAGAAGATACTACAATAGTGTAAGGAGATACTACAATAGTATAAGGAGATACTACAATAGTCTAAGGAGATACTACAATAGTCTAAGGAGATACTACAATAGTCTAAGGAGATACTACAATAGTCTAAGGAGATACTACAATAGTATAAGGAGATACTACAATAGTCTAAGGAGATACTACAATAGTCTAAGGAGATACTACAATAGTCTAAGGAGATACTACAATAGTATAAGGAGATACTACAATAGTATAAGGAGATACTACAATAGTCTAAGAAGATACTACAATAGTGTAAGGAGATACTACAATAGTGTAAGGAGATACTACAATAGTATAAGGAGATACTACAATAGTATAAAGAGATACTACAATAGTCTAAGGAGATACTACAATAGTCTAAGGATATACTACAATAGTATAAGGAGATACTACAATAGTATAAGGAGATACTACAATAGTATAAGGAGATACTACAATAGTGTAAGGAGATACTACAATAGTATAAGGAGATACTACAATAGTATAAGGAGATACTACAATAGTATAAGGAGATACTACAATAGTGTAAGGAGATACTACAATAGTCTAAGGAGATACTACAATAGTGTAAGGAGATACTACAATAGTCTAAGGAGATACTACAATAGTCTAAGGAGATACTACAATAGTCTAAGGAGATACTACAATAGTGTAAGGAGATACTACAATAGTATAAGGAGATACTACAATAGTATAAGGAGATACTACAATAGTATAAGGAGATACTACAATAGTGTAAGGAGATACTACAATAGTCTAAGGAGATACTACAATAGTGTAAGGAGATACTACAATAGTATAAGGAGATACTACAATAGTCTAAGGAGATACTACAATAGTCTAAGGACATACTACAATAGTCTAAGGAGATACTACAATAGTCTAAGGAGATACTACAATAGTATAAGGAGATACTACAATAGTCTAAGGAAATACTACAATAGTCTAAGGAGATACTACAATAGTCTAAGGAGATACTACAATAGTCTAAGGAGATACTACAATAGTCTAAGGCAGTGATTTTTAACCTTTTTTTGCCGTGGCACACTTTTTTACATTAAAAAATCCTGTGGCACACCACCATCCCAAAATTTAAAAAAAATCACACATTGTAGCCTGATACAGCATATATATACACATACACACACAAACACACACATACTGTATGTATTGTGCTGTTATGCCATGCCTCCTACAAACTACCCCTGCACTGGGAGTAAAAAACAAGCAAAGTTTAAAAAACATGTCACACTGTTGTCAGTCTGCCACGGCACACCTGAGGATCTCTCACGGCACACTAGTGTGCCACGGCACACTGGTTGAAAAACACTGGTCTAAGGAGATACTACAATAGTATAAGGAGATACTACAATAGTCTAAGGAGATACTACAATAGTGTAAGGAGATACTACAATAGTGTAAGGAGATACTACAATAGTCTAAGGAGATACTACAATAGTATAAGGAGATACTACAATAGTCTAAGGAGATACTACAATAGTATAAGGAGATACTACAATAGTATAAGGAGATACTACAATAGTCTAAGGAGATACTACAATAGTCTAAGGAGATACTACAATAGTATAAGGAGATACTACAATAGTCTAAGGAGATACTACAATAGTATAAGGAGATACTACAATAGTATAAGGAGATACTACAATAGTATAAGGAGATACTACAATAGTGCATTTTGTGATTCACATAGAGAATACAATTTCAACAACTTTCCAATTTACTTCTATGATCAAATTTGCTTCATTCTCTTGATATTCTTTGCTGAAAGAATATATAGGTACGCTCAGGAGCAGCAATGCATTACTGGGAGATAGATGCAGATTGGTGACCGTTGTGGGCTCTTGTGATTGACTCACCAGTAGTGCATTGCTGCTCCTTCATCAAAGGATACTAAGAGAAAAAAGCTAATTTCACAATAGAAGTAAATTGCAAAGTTGTTTAAAATTGTATTTCCTATCTGAATTCTGAAAGAGAAAAAATGGGTTTCATGCCACATTAAAGGGACAGTCAACACCAGAATTTTTTTTGTTTTAAAAGATAGATAATCACTTAAATAACAATTCCCCAGGTTTGCATAACCAACACAGTTATATTTATACACGTTTTACCTCTGTAATTACCTTGTATCTAAGCCTCAGCAGACTGCCCCCTTATTTCAGTTCTTTTGACAGACTTGCATTTTAGCCAATCAGAGCTGTCTCCATGGTAAATTCACGTGCATGAGCTCAATGTTATCTATATGAAATACGTGAACTAATGCCCTCTAGTGGTGAAAAACGATCAAAATGCATTTAGATTAGAGGCAGCCTTCAAGGTCTACGAAATTAACATATGAACCTCCTAGGTTTAGCTTTCAACTAAGAATACCAAGAGAACAAAGCAAAATTGGTGATAAAAGTAAATTGGAAAGTTGTTTAAAATGACATGCCCTATTATATATATATATATATATAAACATGAAAGTTTTTTTGGACTTGACTGTCCCTTTACGTTTACACTTTTTAGGAAATATGGGCAGAAGCCTACATTTCTTATTTGCCATCAAAATCTATGTTTATAGCTCTTGGTTGCATTGTTAAAAGTGTTTAATTTTGTTTGTAAAGTCAGATCTGCACGTAGATGTTAAAGTAAATCAGTTTAGTGATTACAGAGTAATTTACAGATGTCAAACCACAGAAAGGATTTGTTTGACATTTAGCCAGGAGACAAAAAGCAATTTCCACTACTACCTATTAAAAGGAAAAAAAAACAAAAAAAACATTCAATATTCTATAGATTTTTCGAGTAAGTTTAAAATCTACATATAACAATTTATTGCCTGCATGCAGAATTGCTAAAAATTAGATTTAGAGAACATGATTACAAGTGTTGACATTGTTTTTAATACATCTAAACTGTTTTTCTTGTGATAGAGAAGTAACACTTTTCCATTTTCACATTGCTCAGGACTGGGCTTTGAGAAAGTATCTAAAGCTGATTATTGACCAATTGGCCACTTAAGATGAAGCACATTCATATGGTTATTATTATTCCCTTAAATAACATTATGTTTACCCTGGAACCATTTAAATATGCTTTAAAGGAATCTGTTTATTATCAGGCAGATAGACTAGGTTCACTCTCATGAACCTTGTCTTTTCAGCCTCGTGGTGAGCACATTTAATACTGCACAAACCGCTACTTGTGCAATCTCGTCCCCTGCTCATGCACGGCCACTCACGTGCAAGAGGGGGCTGTCAATCAGCTGAATTGGATCTGATGGGAATTATTAAAATCTGCCAAACTTTAAGCATTTCTGCTCATTCAAGCAAATCTGAAATGCTGGAGTTCAAAAGCTGCATTTGCAACTTGATAGATAGAGGAGATTGATCCTGAAGATCATGCTTGACGTTACCTCACATTCTGTAAGGGTTTTTCCCTGATCTGTTTGCCATGTGCTGCTGGCAGCTATTTTACTCACCTCTCTTGCTACTCTGGTGCATACTGTGTGATGCTGCTCATTTCCTGCACTTCCTTTTTTGGTCAGACTGGTATACATCATCCGTGTGAGACAGGATGCAGTCTCAGAATTGTGATGTTGTCACTTATTATTTAAAGGGCCTCTGTTCAGTATGCTTTGCCCTTGCATTGTCTCAAACCTGTTTGTGAGAGCTCCTGTGTATTACCTTGCTGCTTGACGTCCCTCCTGGTTCCTGATCCCTGGCTTGTTCCTGACTCTGCTGTTCTCCTTGTTCCTGATTCCGGCTCGTCTGACTATTCGCTTTAGCTCCTGACTCGGCTCGTCTGACTATACGCTTTGGCTCCTGACTTGGCAAGTCTGACTACCAGCTCTGGTTTCAATTTCTGGCTTGTTATTTTACTTATGGACTTTTTATTATTTTTTGCTATTAATAAAGGTGTG
Source organism: Bombina bombina (assembly GCF_027579735.1). Lineage (NCBI taxonomy): Eukaryota > Metazoa > Chordata > Amphibia > Anura > Bombinatoridae > Bombina > Bombina bombina. The sequence goes on from NC_069505.1 coordinate 70,083,286, forward strand.
ATTATTTTTGCACTTCTCATCTCAGACTGATTCCTGGCACCCTGACAGTTCCTTCAGCAAAGGATACCAAGAGGATGAAGCACATTCATCAATGATTCTAGAGCCATCCTTAACACAGATTGGATATATCACCCCATATTGGGCTCTGAAAGTACTTCATATCAATGATGTATTAGAAGGTATAAATGGCACTTTTTAGAATTTGGAAGTTCTGTTGTCTAATATTTAAAAATACCACACAAGGAGGTTTTCCTTCTCTCTCTCTTCAACACCTTTATACTATTCAGTCTTTCTTTTACCTATCAACAAATCCACTTGTGGTAGTCGATTTAGACAGAGAAAGCAGCTACAAAGGAAAGACATGTGTGTTCTAAAAGAGGACATTTGGATGACATAAAAGGATAGATAGAGATAGATAGATAGATAGATAGATAGATAGATAGATAGATAGAAAGAAATATAGATGATGTATGGATGATTGATTGATAGATGATAGATAGATAGAGATTAGATAGAGATTATAGATATAGATAGATAGATGATAGATAGATAGATAGATAGATAGATAGATAGATAGATTGATAGTTAGATACACTTAGATGATAGACAGATTCTCAGGGTGCCAGGAATCAAACTGAGACAAGAAGTGCAAAAATAATCACACCTTTATTAATAGCAAAAAATAATTAAAAATCCATAAGTCAAACAACAACAACAAGCAACAAGCCAGGAATCAAAACATTGGAGATGCACATTGCAGGAGGAAGGTCAAGAGCATAGGCCACAGGATTGACCCGTCGGAGTATTCGAAATGGACCAACATAATGGGGAGCCAGTTTATTGGAAGGCACACGAAGGTTCAAGTTGCGGGAGGACAGCCAAACTCTCTCACCAACCTGGTAGGAAGGCACGGGCAGACGCCTACCATTAGCCTGGAACTTTTGGTGATGCATAGAACGATGGACAAAAGGCTTATTGGGGAAACGGACATGGAAGGCATGGAGGAGGGTGGGAGCATGAACATCAGAGGAGGGAACCCAAAAACGCTCCTCCGGACCGTAGCCCCTCCAGTGAACCAATACTATACACGGCCCCTGGACATACGAGAGTCAATAATGCTGCTGACCTCCTACTCCTCATGGTTGTCAACAAAGATAGGACGGGGACGAGGCAACACAGTGGTAAACTGATTACAAATCAATGGTTTCAAGAGGGAGACATGAAAAACATTGCAGATGCGCATTGCAGGAGGAAGGTCAAGAGCGTAGGCCACAGGATTGACCCGTCGGAGTATTCGAAAAGGACCAACATAACGGGGAGCCAGTTTATTGGAAGGCCCGCAAAGGTTCAAGTTGCGGGAGGACAGCCAAACTCTCTCACCAACCTGGTAGGAAGGTGCGGGCAGATGCCTACGATCAGCCTGGAACTTTTTGGCACTGCATAGAACGATGAAGGCAATCCTGAATCTGTACCCACGTGGAACGGAGTTGCCGGAGATGCTCCTCCAAAGCCGGAATACCCTGAGACATGAATGAATCGGGCAACAAGGATGGTTGAAACCCATAATTCGCCATGAACTGGGATAACTTAGAGGAAGCATTAATAGCACTATTACGAGCAAACTCTGCTCAAGGTAACAGTTCAGACCAATTATTGTGGTGATCTGAGACATAGCAACGGAGGAACTGTTCCAGAGCTTGATTAGACCGTTCCGCAGCCCCATTGGATTGAGGGTGATATGCTGAGGAGAAGGAAAGCTGGATACCCATTTGAGCCCAAAAGGAACGCCAAAATCTAGAGACAAACTGGCTACCCCGGTCCGACACCATCAAATTGGGTAACCCATGTAAATGGAAGACCTCCCGGGCAAAAATTGAAGCAAGCTCCTGAGCGGTAGGCAACTTCTTCAAGGGAATGCAATGTGACATTTTAGAAAAACGGTCAACCACCATAAGGATAACAGTATTGCCATTGGAAACAGGGAGCTTGACAATGAAGTCCATGGAAAGATGTGTCCAAGGACGCTCACCATTAGCAATAGGTTGAAGAAGACTCACATACGCAGCAACATCAGAACGAAGAGCTGGCCACCAGAATTGTCGAGTGACAGACCAAATCATTTGGTTCTTGCCTGGGTGACCTGCGGCTTTAGGATAGTGGTAAGTGTGAAAAAGTTTAGTTCGAAGATTCTCTGGAACAAAACTCTTACCACTAGGTTTCTCAGGAAGTGCATTGGTTTGTGCAGCCAGGATCTCCTTCCCCAAGGGAGAAGTCAAATTGGTACGTATGGTAGCCAAAATATAGTCAGGAGGTATAACTGGAGTAGGTACAGACTCCTCCTTGGACAGAGGCGAAAATTGTCGAGATAGGGCATCAGCCCTAACATTCTTACTACCAGGCAGGTAGGAGACAACATAATTAAACCGAGACAAAAATAACACCCATCTGGCCTGTCAGGACGACAAACGTTTTGCTTCAGATAGATAAGTTAAATTCTTGTGGTCAGTAAGAATGAGCACTGGCACGCTAGTACCCTTGAGAAGATGCCTCCATTCCTTGAGTGACAAAATTATGGCCAGTAATTACCTATCGCCAATTTCATAATTGCACTCCGCTGGAGACAATTTCTTAGAGAAGAAACCACATGGATGCAAGGAACCGTCAGGCGTAGGACGTTGAGACAAGAGGGCACCTATTCCAGTCTCAGACGCATCAACCTCAAGAACGAAAGGCAGGACAGGGTTAGGATGAGCCAGAACTGGAGCGGCAGCAAAGGCAGTCTTAAGACTATCAAAGGCCTTAATGGCAGTGGGTGACCAATGGAGTAGATCATTCTCTTTACAGGTCATGTCTGTGATAGGTTTGACCAAGGAAGAACATTTTTTAATAAACTTTCTATAGTAATTGGCGAACCCCAAAAGACATTGAATAGACCGAAGACCAACTGGGCGAGGCCACTGCAGAACTGCAGATAACTTGTCAGGACCATGGAGAACCCTGCAATGGAGATAACATAACCTAGGAAGGTTACTTGAGTCTGATGGAACTCACATTTCTCGAGTTTACAAAACAGGCCATTCTCACGTAGTCTCAGAAGAACCCGGGTAACATCAGAATGATGAGTCTCAAGTGTTGGGTGAGTGTATGAGGATGCCGTCGAAGTACACCACAACACGCTGTTGCAACATATCTCATAGGACATCATTAATAAATTCCTGGAAAACAGCGGGAACATTATATAGGCCAAAAGGCATTACAAGATACTCATAATGCCCGCTCCTGGGGTTAAATTCTGTTTTTCATTCGTGGCCCTTCTTGATCCTAACGAGATTGTACGCTCCTCTCAAATCAAGTTTAGTAAAGACCGTAGCTCCCTTGAGGCGGTCAAAGTTCAGTAATGAGCGGAATAGGGTAAGCATTCTTAATGGTAAGACGATTAAGACCCTATAATTGATGCATGGCCTTAAGGCGCCACCCTTTTTCTTCACAAAGAAGAAGCCAGCCCCTGCAGGAGAGCAGAATTTGAGGATGATCCCCCGCGACAGAGCATCGGCAACATACTCCTCCATAGCACAATTCTCCTCAACAGACAGAGGGTAAACCTGGCCCCGAGGAGGAATGGCTCTGGGTTGCAGGTTTATGGCACAATCGTAAGACCGGTGAGGAGGCAACGTACCGGCACGCACCTTGTCAAAAACGTCTAGGAACTCTCTGTAATCCTCTGGCAATTGAGATCTCGAAGACGTGCACAAGACTTTAATTGGTTTCTGAAGACAAGTGGAAATACATTGTGGAGACCACAACAAAATTTTGGACCTGTGCCAGTCAAGACTAGGATTGTTTTGAAAGAAAAGAAGGGGAGACCAATGGCACTACAATTACATTTAAGGCTAAGCTCAGGATCTCTTACTGTAACTACTTCTGGAATAATTTCCAGATGTAATAGTATGTAATACTTGAGTCAGCGGTGCTGTGTACTTGGCTGCAACTTAGAAGACTGAACGTGGTTAAATTAATAACCACTGAAAAGAGTACACTTATAGCACTCGAGAGCTTTGTGAATAAACTGGAATTAACCAAGACATTCAAAAAGACTAATCAGAGATTGAAATGATAATGTTCTCAAAGTATACAAGAACCTCACTAAATTAAAACTTAACGTTTATTAATTTAACAGTGCTAAAATTAGCGGAAAACAACACATCATTAAAAACACTAGCTATAATAGAGGCTATGTTATATTAGAAAAAGGAGAGTATTGAGGTAGACATTCTGGGGTCTCAAGTTGGTGATATCTACAGAACTGGCATATTAAGAATAATGAAAATTCTAAATAGTCTGTAGAGTCTGTATATTAGATGTGGGTATGGAGAATATAAGGTGTATTAAAGGACCGTTATCATGCGTGTGTCAATTGGGTTAACTGTTGAATGATTAACAACAATATCACAGTCCTTAAAATCTACTATAAGTGGGTAGTATTTAATGGTTAATCCCTATATGACACTTCAATAGTTATAGCTGTTTGACAATAGGTTTTATGTACCTAATAGTCGAAAGGGTAGTTTTCAGTATCTGAATAGATATTTTTATCACGGTTAGTTTAAATATATAAGATGTAATGTGATAAGATTACCACTTTGGTTCTCTTAGGTAATAAGACCTAGAAATTGTTAATCATCTTATTTGAAAGCACAATTTGAAAAATGTTAGACAAGCGCGTGTATGAATAGAAAAGGCTGAAGTTAGTGATATTAAATAGCCTACTTTGTAAACTCAACTTGTCCTGAATATATTGTTAAAGTCTAATTCTTGCAATGGTAAACTCATCAACTGTTACCACATGTAGTTTGTTCTAATAATTCATACAGGTGGTTGATTTTACAATTGTATAGATGGAGTTTTTACTGTGTTACATAGTTTTTATAATGTAGATACACAATAGTATTTTTTGTATCTGCTCATGTATATGTTACGCTTTCTCTTGTTACGATATTTCCCAGATTCGAATAGAATGTGTTGCACGTTCTCTTGTTAAAATGTAACAAATTGGATTAGGTTAGTGTAAATAAAACTTCCATTGTGTGTCATAGTTTTTTAAGTTGAGATTTAATGATTTGCTGTATTAAGATAGACACATACAGGTTTTTATAATGTGCCGTGGTTTATTATTGTTCTCCACGGATTAGATTTTACAATAAGGTTTTCTCCCTTTGGCTTGTTTGTTTGATTCACAAATTTTAGCCACTGAAGGAAAGATAACGTTTAATGAGCATTACTTTTTAGTATGTATTTCTTCTGTGGTAAAAAGTACTCAATGTTAGGCTGGGAGATATTTATGATTTCTACCTTTTTATCTAGTATACATATATTCGGAATAATTTGGTAAATCTCATTAAAGTTAACACACTCGGATTACTAACCAAGTAAAGTACTGCTATGTAATACTGGTTGATGTGCGTGTTTTTTCACATGCAAGACCTTTATTCAAATTGTGTCAATCTTGATTCAGATAAAATACATAGATGGAATATTGCACTTTCCTGTTGAGATTTCTTTATTATAACAGTCTTATTCAAATTATTTGTGACATAAGATGAGTGCCTATGGTTATCTATACCGTCTTAGTTAAACTTATAGAGTATTTTCTTCGCATTCCCTATGAATATAGGAATGTCTAAGTCTGAATACCCACATATGCGTTTTTGTTTGACCCCGTAATGTTTAAGGCATATAATTATAGACTCTGCTTTTTGTCCACTTGTTAGTGAGGTTCTTGTATACTTTGAGAACATTATCATTTCAATCTCTGATTAGTCTTTTTGAATGTCTTGGTTAATTCCAGTTTATTCACAAAGCTCTCGAGTGCTATAAGTGTACTCTTTTCTGTGGTTATTAATTTAACCACGTTCAGTCTTCTAAGTTGCAGCCAAGTACACAGCACCGCTGACTCAAGTATTACATACTTTTACATCTGGAAATTATTCCAGAAGTAGTTACAGTAAGAGATCCTGAGCTTAGCCTTAAATGTAATTGTAGTGCCATTGGTCTCCCCTTCTTTTCTTTCAAAGTAATACAATACCTGAAATTCAGGAATTCTCACCAATAGAGCACACAGTCTAACTTCTAATAAAAGACTATAATCGATATAAACGCAAAAACAGATATATACAGTTCTCAAAACACAATGTCATCTAAATGGGAAGTAGATAGACTCTCCAGACAGCAAAAGAGAGAGGCTGATCTGGATGAGGTCTTCAAAAACCCTCAAACTATAATAACTAATATACAAGATAAAATGAATTCAGCCTTAAAAAACATCCACAAAGCCATGCATAAACAATATAAACTGTGGTGGAATCACCACTTTTTTGAAAAATACCTCGAACATAAACTTATTCCCAGAGGCCTGCGTATACAATTATTTCCTGCATTCGAATTTCGGAATCCAAATCTAAGTACAGAATGGGAAGAAGCATTGAGTGAGTGTTCAGTCAAACTAATGAAAATCTTGATTAAACACGACAAGTCGGAGTATGACTTATTGGAAACAGAAATACAAAATCAGAATTTATTGTTGAAGGAATTTGAAACTAATAAAGACTTTGAGAACATGTATAAAAAATACCAACAAGAACTAGAAAAATATGAACAGGAAATAAAACAAACCAAACAAGGAAAACTAAGCAGGGACAAGTCAGATTACGAAAATAAACGGGTGTATAAGTGGAGAAGAAAAATCAACACCAATCCAAATAGGCAATCACGAGTAAATGTGATACAAAGTGACATTTCAGATACTGAAGGTGAGGAATCTGAGAATACAGACACTGAAGTAGAACCAGGAACATCTACCTCCCACACAAGTGCACTTCCCAACAGAAATAAACGGAAGAATTTTTTAGAGGAAACCGCCTCTTCAGACATAAGCATACCAGAAGAGGCAGGGGGAAAAATAAAAAGACAGATGAGGAGTCGATCACAAAACAAAACCTACAAGCAGGGACAGACTCCATACCGGAGACCGCCGAGCCCATTCTCTCAAATCAAGATGAAACAATGAAAATAATAAACCTCTCTGACAAAACTTTAACTATTCATCATAGTAATGTGCTCTCAAAAGGTCTGTCATTTTGTCCTACGCCAACAATGGATAAATTTGACATAATCAAAGATCTTCAATTATTTCTGCGAAAACTAACATTGAAAAGATTATACAACAAAACAACAGATCCCATGAATACAGAGGACTGGACAGAGGAAGAACAAAATTGCCTTGAAACTTTGGAAGAACTATTAAAAGAAAATGAACCAGCTAAACAAAAACAGTGGAGAGAGAAAATGAAAAACAAATCTAAATATATGCCCAAATCACAAGACTGCCCTCAAATAGAAGTCTTCAATCAATTGGTATGCTCAAAAATAATGAAAATGGAGGAAACTCAGACCACAAAAAATTTAACCAAACAAGAACTAAAGGCCCTGGAAGAAATGAAAAGATGGGATGATGTCATTATCAGAAACTCTGACAAGGGCGGAAACGTGGTAATCTGGCCAGTCACACTATACCTCCAAGAAGCAGAAAAACAATTGAATGATAAAACCTGTTATCAAAAATTAAACTACAACCCAACACAAGAGCATTTACAGAAATATAATAAACTCATTGATTTTGCCAAAAAAACAAAAAATTATATCAGCTAAAGAACATTCCTTCCTAAAAAATTCTGAACCCACGATACCGACTTTCTATCTTATTCCGAAAGTGCACAAAAACATCAAACAACCTCCGGGACGCCCAATTATTTCAGGAATAAACAGTATAACAGAAAAGGCGAGCCAGTATGTCGACTTTAGATTGAGGGAATATTTACCCCAATTAAGCTCTTATGTACAAGACACTCAAGATGTCCTAAATCAACTACTCAATATTCAGGTTACTTTGTCCACTTGGCTAGTAACTGCGGATGTCGAGTCACTTTACACCTGTATTCAACATAATTTGGGCTTAGAAGCAACTGAATATTTTCTTAAAATGGGTTCTGAAGAAAATAGTGAACATGACCAATTCATTCTTCAATTACTCAAGTTTGTCTTAACGCACAATACTTTTACATTCAATCATCAATTCTACCTACAGATCCGCGGAACAGCCATGGGGACCTCCTGTGCTCCCACATATGCCAATCTATTTTTAGGTTGGTGGGAGCACAGTATAGTGTTCGCAGATACTAATGATAGATTCCTAAAATACATATCCATGTGGCTGCGTTATATTGATGATGTGCTGTTCCTGTGGGAAGGCTCAAAAGAAGAACTTGATACATTCCTCCAAGTATTAAATAATAACAAGTTAAACATCAAATTAACACACAAAGCTGATCTAAAATCAATGACCTTTCTAGACCTTGTGATAACAAAAGATGAACAAGGAAATCTATGTACCGATGTCCATCGCAAGAAAACAGCAACAAACAGTCTACTACAAAGCACTAGTGCACAAGCACCAAGCACCATAAGATCTCTACCGATTGGAGAATTTCTGCGGATGCGCAGAAATTGCTCAAATGAAGAGAATTACAACCAAAGAGCTAAGGAATTAAAAGAAAGACTTATAACACAAGGGTACAGCAAACGGTCAATAAAGAAAGCAGAATTCCGGGCACGATTGACAGAAAGGACCACACTACTTGAAACCAAACCTAAGAAGTGCGAAAACAAGACAACAAAGTGAGATTTATAACCACTTACAACCCTAATTCCAGGATGATCACAAATACGATTAATGAACACTGGCACATCCTTAAATCAGACCCCATTTTGGGTAAAATATTAGAAGAAAGGGTACAAGTAGGATATAAAAGAGCCAAAAATTTGAAGGACTTGGTAAGTCCAAGCCACTTCCAAGGTCCAAAAACAAGAAAGCCCTCAAACCAGGTAAATTCAAATGTGGGACATGCAGTACCTGCTGCTTCATGTTAAAAATTGACACAAAATTAACAAACATATCAATTGCCATACTGAAGGGGTAATTTATGCCCTTAAATGTAAATGCAAGAAATATTACGTTGGAATGACGTCAAGAAAAATAAGAACTAGACTCCAAGAACATCTAAGGAACATCAAAAATGCAGACAAGGATCTCAAAGAAGGTAAAAAAATCACTTCAGTGGCCAGACACTTCCTCAAGCATCATCAATCCAAACAAAACGAACTGAAATGCTTCGGCCTACAGAAAATCTCTTTAGGAATCAGGGGAGGTGATCTGGAAACTAAATTACTCCAAGCTGAAACAAAGTGGATATTTTTACTGAATAGTGTTCAACCATATGGTTTAAACGAACAAAACAATTTTAGCTCCTTTCTTTAAGAAAAAATAAAAATCCAAAAATTTGGAAAGATACAGATGCAACACCAAATTTACACAAAATATCTTTTGTCAATGTTTTGAGAACTCAGTATAAGATTCGAGATAAAACTAAGAATACTAAACAAAAGTATAAACTAACATTCACACTCTTTTATCTTTCACTTTTATTGATTCAGAAGATAACTATATATTACACAGTTTAATGTCAAGGAAAGCTATAACCAAAAACCACTCTCCAAGTAGTCCTGCTAAGTAAGACGAACAACACTGTTTTCAGATATAGGGATCACTATTAATGCGAGTGGCCCTTATTTATACTACAAATAGGGGCATTATAATAATATATAATTTTATTTTAAAAGTATAATTATTCTTTATTTAAAAATATTTACGTTTCACCATCACTTAAGGGTGTATTGTTCTTTTCTTTAGCCACGTTTATTGTTCACTATAATGGCATTTTATCACACACACAGGAATCACGAGTATAATAATATTTCACAAACATTTATCTCCTTTATAGGGTATAATTAAAAACTTAGAATAGTATCATCACTCACATTATTTGCTTTCAAGTGAAGTCACATAATGAAAATTTCTAGCACAGGACCCCATATAGGATCCATAAGATAAAGATGATATTTAAATAATCAGAGGTCACTTCTCTTCTATTAACATGATTATAAGAGTTAGATTATAGTTAAAAACACGTATCACTGTCACAACAACCATTTTCTTAGTTTTTAAAGCACCAGGTAATAATGAAGCAAAAAATAATTTTAAAACGATTTCACTCCAAGTCTGAAGAGTATTCTATTAAAAGCTAGATTTAGTTAACGCAAACTACTAAAGTATAAATACAATATCTGACAGTAGCAGATCCTAATATGAGCCCACCATCAGGACATAGAAACATGTAAATGTTATCAGAATCACTAGATCATTCATACTTGATCAACAAATAAGAGAATTTAAGGTATTTTAATCTATACGTTTGTTTAGTGCATTATAATTAAACAGTGACTAAGTCATTACCAAATGGTAAACACATAAGAAATACACTTGTAAATGTCAACGAAATTCAGCTAAGAATATATGAAAGAATGGAGAAAGACAGATTATCGCTGAACGTATAGAACTACAATACCCAGAATACATGCAGACCACGTCAAACAGCACGCACGGTGGATTCTGCTTCCCATTGGATAGAACCAACTACCTACAGGGTTTAAAAATCGCAGGCAAACAGTGCACTCGCGATAACCCTTTGAAAAAGCCGTAGTTTACGGCGAAACATGTTAGGGACTTAGGGAAATGGTGAGGAGTCTTAGCGAGCTCCTGTGTTTTAGCTGCTTGCTATAATTAGTGCTATGTTTTAAACCGCATAGGCTATCTATTAGGATATAGCCGTAATTTTATGTGTTAAAAGGAGATCTATAACTCATATATTTAGACCGGCTTTTAACAGAGTGGCTGCTATCCAATTTGCAATTACCGCTGGGGAACCATACCGCCCCTCCGGCAATTTAACTGACAGCGAAAAGCCATTCCATTATTACAAAACAACATCAGCCGAGTCATAGATATGACTATATCAGGTGCTCTATAATACTTTATTACTACCGGTAAATCAGATTATCGCACCGGTTCTAGATAACATAATAATATGAGCGCTGAATCCTGATTCAATAGCCATATCGGACAGGCTAACAATACAATTGGCTGCTTTCTAAATATTTGACCGTTACTAGGGTGCTGGCTGGCCCTAACGGACACTTAATTTAAATAGTAAAGCGCCAAACAAAAATCATATAGATACCGGGCGTTACCGGACAAGTGGACAAAAAGCAGAGTCTATAATTATATGCCTTAAACATTACGGGGTCAAACAAAAACGCATATGTGGGTATTCAGACTTAGACATTCCTATATTCATAGGGAATGCAAAGAAAATACTCTATAAGTTTAACTAAGACGGTATAGATAACCATAGGCACTCATCTTATGTCACAAATAATTTGAATAAGACTGTTATAATAAAGAAATCTCAACAGGAAAGTGCAATATTCCATCTATGTATTTTATCTGAATCAAGATTGACACAATTTGAATAAAGGTCTTGCATGTGAAAAAACACGCACATCAACCAGTATTACATAGTAGTACTTTACTTGGTTAGTAATCCGAGTGTGTTAACTTTAATGAGATTTACCAAATTATTCCGAATATATGTATACTAGATAAAAAGGCAGAAATCATAAATATCTCCCAGCCTAACATTGAGTACTTTTTACCACAGAAGAAATACATACTAAAAAGTAATGCTCATTAAACGTTATCTTTCCTTCAGTGGCTAAAATTTGTGAATCAAACAAACTAGCCAAAGGGAGAAAACCTTATTGTAAAATCTAATCCGTGGAGAACAATAATAAACCACGGCACATTATAAAAACCTGTATGTGTCTATCTTAATACAGCAAATCATTAAATCTCAACTTAAAAAACTATGACACACAATGGAAGTTTTATTTACACTAACCTAATCCAATTTGTTACATTTTAACAAGAGAACGTGCAACACATTCTATTCGAATCTGGGAAATATCGTAACAAGAGAAAGTGTAACATATACATGAGCAGATACAAAAAATACTATTGTGTATCTAAATTTTAAAAACTATGTAACACAGTAAAAACTCCATCTATACAATTGTAAAATCAACCACCTGTATGAATTATTAGAACAAACTACGGCCTAGATTTGGAGTTCGGCGGTAGCCGTCAAAACCAGCGTTAGAGGCTCCTAACGCTGGTTTTGGCCGCCCGCTGGTATTTGGAGTCAGTGATTAAAGGGTCTAACGCTCACTTTTCAGCCGCGACTTTTCCATACCGCAGATCCCCCTACGCCATTTGCGTAGCCTATCTTTTCAATGGGATCTTTCTAACGCTGGTATTTAGAGTCGTTTCTGCAGTGAGCGTTAGAGCTCTAACGACAAGATTCCAGCCGCCTGAAAATAGCAGGAGTTAAGAGCTTTCTGGCTAACGCCGGTTTATAAAGCTCTTAACTACTGTACCCTAAAGTACACTAACACCCATAAACTACCTATGTACCCCTAAACCGAGGTCCCCCCACATCGCCGCCACTCGATTAAAATTTTTAACCCCTAATCTGCCGACCGCCACCTACGTTATACTTATGTACCCCTAATCTGCTGCCCCTAACACCGCCGACCCCTGTATTATATCTATTAACCCCTAACTTGCCCCCCACAACGTCGCCGCAAGCTACTTAAAATAATTAACCCCTAATCTTCCGACCGCAAATCGCCGCCACCTACGTTATCCCTATGTACCCCTAATCTGCTACCCCTAACATCGCCGACCCCTATGTTATATTTATTAACCCCTAATCTGCCCCCCTCAACGTCGCCGACACCTACCTACACTTATTAACCCCTAATCTGCCGACCGGAGCTCACCGCTATTCTAATAAATGTATTAACCCCTAAAGCTAAGTCTAACCCTAACACTAACACCCCCCTAAGTTAAATATAATTTTTATCTAACGAAATAAATTAACTCTTATTAAATAAATAATTCCTATTTAAAGCTAAATACTTACCTGTAAAATACATCCTAATATAGCTACAATATAAATTATAATTATATTATAGCTATTTTAGGATTAATATTTATTTTACAGGCAACTTTGTAATTATTTTAACCAGGTACAATAGCTATTAAATAGTTAAGAACTATTTAATAGTTACCTAGTTAAAATAATAACAAATTTACCTGTAAAATAAATCCTAACCTAAGATATAATTAAACCTAACACTACCCTATCAATAAAATAATTAAATAAACTACCTACAATTACCTACAATTAACCTAACACTACACTATCAATAAATTAATTAAACACAATTGCTACAAATAAATACAATTAAATAAACTATCTAAAGTACAAAAAATAAAAAAGAACTAAGTTACAGAAAATAATAAAATATTTACAAACATAAGAAAAATATTACAACAATTTTAAACTAATTACACCTACTCTAAGCCCCCTAATAAAATAACAAAGCCCCCCAAAATAAAAAATTCCCTACCCTATTCTAAAATACAAATATTACAAGCTCTTTTACCTTACCAGCCCTGAACAGGGCCCTTTGCGGGGCATGCCCCAAGAATTTCAGCTCTTTTGCCTGTAAAAAAAAACATACAATACCCCCCCCCCAACATTACAACCCACCACCCACATACCCCTAATCTAACCCAAACCCCCCTTAAATAAACCTAACACTACCCCCCTGATGATCTTCCTACCTTGTCTTCACCATGCCAGGTTCACCGATCCGTCCTGGCTCCAAGATCTTCATCCAACCCAAGCGGGGGCTAGACATCCACTGAAGAAGTCCAGAAGAGGGTCCAAAGTCTTCCTCCTATCCGGCAAGAAGAGGACATCCGGACCGGCAAACATCTTCTCCAAGCGGCATCTTCTATCTTCTTCCATCCGATGACGACCGGCTCCATCTTGAAGACCTCCAGCGCGGATCCATCCTCTTCTTCCGACGACTAGACGACGAATGACGGTTCCTTTAAGGGACGTCATCCAAGATGGCGTCCCTCGAATTCCGATTGGCTGATAGGATTCTATCAGCCAATCGGAATTAAGGTAGGAATTTTCTGATTGGCTGATGGAATCAGCCAATCAGAATATAGTTCAATCCGATTGGCTGATCCAATCAGCCAATCAGATTGAGCTCGCATTCTATTGGCTGTTCCGATCAGCCAATAGAATGCGAGCTCAATCTGATTGGCTGATTGGATCAGCCAATCGGATTGAACTATATTCTGATTGGCTGATTCCATCAGCCAATCAGAAAATTCCTACCTTAATTCCGATTGGCTGATAGAATCCTATCAGCCAATCGGAATTCGAGGGACGCCATCTTGGATGACGTCCCTTAAAGGAACCGTCATTCGTCGTCTAGTCGTCGGAAGAAGAGGATGGATCCGCGCTGGAGGTCTTCAAGATGGAGCCGGTCGTCATCGGATGGAAGAAGATAGAAGATGCCGCTTGGAGAAGATGTTTGCCGGTCCGGATGTCCTCTTCTTGCCGGATAGGAGGAAGACTTTGGACCCTCTTCTGGACTTCTTCAGTGGATGTCTAGCCCCCGCTTGGGTTGGATGAAGATCTTGGAGCCAGGACGGATCGGTGAACCTGGCATGGTGAAGACAAGGTAGGAAGATCATCAGGGGGGTAGTGTTAGGTTTATTTAAGGGGGGTTTGGGTTAGATTAGGGGTATGTGGGTGGTGGGTTGTAATGTTGGGGGGGGGTATTGTATGTTTTTTTTTACAGGCAAAAGAGCTGAAATTCTTGGGGCATGCCCCGCAAAGGGCCCTGTTCAGGGCTGGTAAGGTAAAAGAGCTTGTAATATTTGTATTTTAGAATAGGGTAGGGAATTTTTTATTTTGGGGGGCTTTGTTATTTTATTAGGGGGCTTAGAGTAGGTGTAATTAGTTTAAAATAGTTGTAATATTTTTCTTATGTTTGTAAATATTTTATTATTTTCTGTAACTTAGTTCTTTTTTATTTTTTGTACTTTAGATAGTTTATTTAATTGTATTTATTTGTAGCAATTGTGTTTAATTAATTTATTGATAGTGTAGTGTTAGGTTAATTGTAGGTAATTGTAGGTAGTTTATTTAATTATTTTATAGATAGGGTAGTGTTAGGTTTAATTATATCTTAGGTTAGGATTTATTTTACAGGTAAATTTGTTATTATTTTAACTAGGTAACTATTAAATAGTTCTTAACTATTTAATAGCTATTGTACCTGGTTAAAATAATTACAAAGTTGCCTGTAAAATAAATATTAATCCTAAAATAGCTATAATATAATTATAATTTATATTGTAGCTATATTAGGATTTATTTTACAGGTAAGTATTTAGCTTTAAATAGGAATCATTTATTTAATAAGAGTTAATTTATTTCGTTAGATAAAAATTATATTTAACTTAGGGGGGTGTTAGTGTTAGGGTTAGACTTAGCTTTAGGGGTTAATACATTTATTAGAATAGCGGTGAGCTCCGGTCGGCAGATTAGGGGTTAATAATTGAAGGTAGGTGTCGGCGATGTTAGGGAGGGCAGATTAGGGGTTAATACTATTTATGATAGGGTTAGTGAGGCGGATTAGGGGTTAATAACTTTATTATAGTAGCGCTCAGGTCCGCTCGGCAGATTAGGGGTTAATAAGTGTAGGCAGGTGTCGGCGACGTTGTGGGGGCAGATTAGGGGTTAATAAATATAACATAGGGGTCGGCGATGTTAGGGCAGCAGATTAGGGGTACATAGGGATAACGTAGGTGGCGGCGGTTTACGGAGCGGCAGATTAGGGGTTAAAAGTGTAATGCAGGGGTCAGCGATAGCGGGGGCGGCAGATTAGGGGTTAATAAGTGTAAGGGTAGGGGTGTTTAGACTCGGGGTACATGTTAGAGTGTTAGGTGCAGACGTAGGAAGTGTTTCCCCATAGGAAACAATGGGGCTGCGTTAAGAGCTGAACGCTGCTTTTTTGCAGGTGTTAGGTTTTTTTTCAGCTCAAACTGCCCCATTGTTTCCTATGGGAGAATCGTGCACGAGCACGTTTTTGATGCCGGCCGCGTCCGTAAGCAACTCTGGTATCGAGAGTTGCATTTGCGGTAAATATGCTCTACGCTCCTTTTTTGGAGCCTAACGCAGCATTTGTTTGAACTCTCGATACCAGAGTTAAATTTATGGTGCGGCCAGAAAAAAACCCGCGGAGCGTTAACAGCCCTTTTACCGCCGAACTCCAAATCTAGGCCTACATGTGGTAACAGTTGATGAGTTTACCATTGCAAGAATTAGACTTTAGCAATATATTCAGGACAAGTTGAGTTTACAAAGTAGGCTATTTAATATCACTAACTTCAGCCTTTTCTATTCATACACGCGCTTGTCTAACATTTTTCAAATTGTGCTTTCAAATAAGATGATTAACAATTTCTAGGTCTTATTACCTAAGAGAACCAAAGTGGTAATCTTATCACATTACATCTTATATATTTAAACTAACCGTGATAAAAAGATCTATTCAGATACTGAAAACTACCCTTTCGACTATTAGGTACATAAAACCTATTGTCAAACAGCTATAACTATTGAAGTGTCATATAGGGATTAACCATTAACCCCTTAATGACCGGACCATTTTTCAATTTTCTTACCCTTAATGACAATGGCTATTTTTAAATTTCTGCAGTGTTTGTGTTTAGCTGTAATTTTCCTCTTACTCATTTACTGTACCCACACATATTATATACCGTTTTTCTCGCCATTAAATGGACTTTCTAAATATACCATTATTTCCATCATATCTTATAATTTACTGTAAAAAAAAATACAAAATATGAGGAAAAAATGGAAAAAACACACTTTTTCTAACTTTGACCCCCAAAATCTGTTACACATCTACAACCACCAAAAAACACCCATGCTAAATAGTTTCTAAATTTTGTCCTGAGTTTAGAAATACCCAATGTTTACATGTTCTTTTTTTTTTTTGCAAGTTATAGGGCCATAAATACAAATAGCACTTTGCTATTTCCAAACCATTTTTTTTTTTAAATTAGCGCTAGTTACATTGGAACACTGATATCTTTCAGGAATCCCTGAATATCCCTTGACATGTATATATATTTTTTTTAGTAGACATCCCAAAGTATTGATCTAGGCCCATTTTGGTATATTTCATGCCACCATTTCACCGCCAAATACAATCAAATAAAAAAAAACTGTTACATTTTTCACAATTTTAGGTTTCTCACTGAAATTATTTACAAACAGCTTGTGTAATTATGGCACAAATGGTTGTAAATGTTTCTCTGGGATCCCCTTTGTTCAGAAATAGCAGACATATATGGCTTTGGCGTTGCTTTTTGGTAATAATAAGGCCGTTAAATGCTGCTGCGCACCACACTTGTAATATGCCCAGCAGTTAAGGGGTTAATTAGGTAGCTTGTAGGGTTAATTTTTAGCTTTAGTGTAGAGATCAGCCTCCCACCTGACACATCCCACCCCCTGATCCCCCCCTGACCTCCCTCAAACAGCTCTCTTCCCTCCCCCACCTCACAATTGTCACCGCCATCTTAAGTACTGGCAGAAAGTCTGCCAGTACTGAAATAAAAATTATTTTTTATTTTTTTTTATTTTTTTTTTCATACTGTCTGCAGTCTGCATCCCCCCTTACCCCACAACCTCCCTGATCCCCCCATACATCTTTCTAACCCTCCCCCTCTACCTATTTGCCGCCATCTTGGGTACTGGCAGCTGTCTGCCAGTACCCAATTTGCCCCCAAAAATAGGTTATTTTTTACTTTTTAGATGAAAAATATGTTTTCTGTAGTGTAGCTGGGCCCCCCTTAATAATCTACATCCCTCCCCCTTCCAGATCCCTTACTACTCAAAGAAGATCCCCAGGACCCCAGGCATCTGCATTAATTATATATTTATTCCGGTATTTTGCGCGCACCGGCCCCCGCTCCCCCCCCACGCCGCAACCGCCGATATTGCAGGAACTACTGAAGACTGAGACCGATCGGGAGCGTATACTAAACAGTCCTCCCAGAAGCTGCTCCCACCCACCAACGAATGTGAGATCACTATAGTCCGATGCAGGGAGGGCCACAGAGTGGCCCTTTCTGCATCGGTGGGTAAAATAAGGGATTGCAGTGATGCCTCAATATTGAGGCATCACTACAATCCCTTGTAAGCAGCTGGAAGCGATCATGATCGCTTCCAGCGCTTCTAACAACAGAGGACGTACAAGGTACGTCAATTGTCATTAAGGGAATGTTTTTCCATGACGTACCTGGTAAGTCCTCTGTCATTAAGGGGTTAAATACTACCCACTTATAGTAGATTTTAAGGACTGTGATATTGTTGTTAATCATTCAACAGTTAACCCAATTGACACACGCATGATAACGGTCCTTTAATACACCTTATATTCTCCATACCCACATCTAATATACAGACTCTACAGACTATTTAGAATTTTCATTATTTTTAATATGCCAGTTCTGTAGATATCACCAACTTGAGACCCCAGAATGTCTACCTCAATACTCTCCTTTTTCTAATATAACATAGCCTCTATTATAGCTAGTGTTTTTAATGATGTGTTGTTTTCCGCTAATTTTAGCACTGTTAAATTAACAAACGTTAAGTTTTAATTTAGTGAGGTTCTTGTATACTTTGAGAACATTATCATTTCAATCTCTGATTAGTCTTTTTGAATGTCTTGGTTAATTCCAGTTTATTCACAAAGCTCTCGAGTGCTATAAGTGTACTCTTTTCAGTGGTTATTAATTTAACCACGTTCAGTCTTCTAAGACTAGGATTGTGCTTTTGGTGCTAGGGATAACCCAGAATAACCGGAAAATGTGGATAGTTTATCACCTGGAACTGGAGGGTTTCAAAATGGAGAGCCCCAACACCAATGGATAACGGAGCAGTTTCATGAGTAACGAGTGCGGGCTGAAGGGGCCTGCCATCAATGGCCTCAATATCAAGCGGAACGGACCGAGGCAAAACAGGAATAGAGTGCTTTGATACAAAAGCACTGTCAATGAAATAGCCCGCAGCACCGGAGTCAACAATAGCCTGGGTGACTATGGAGGAGTCCACCCAGGAAAGGACAACCGTGACCAAAGGTTTATCAATTAGCGGTTCCGGGGATGAGGATAAACCACCAAAGGTCTGCCCCTGACAGGACCTTAGGTGTGAGCGTTTCCCGGCCGTGTAGGACAAGACTTAAAAAGGTGACCCTGTAACCCACAATAGAGGCAAAGCCCCTCCCTCCTCCTAAAGGCCCTCTCCGCCGTGGAGAGACGCGTGAATCCCAACTGCATCGGCTCAGCAGTACCTGGTGACTCTGGACCAGGAGGCATGGGAGGAGCGAGAGGCATGGGTGGGAACGAACACGTAGGAGACAGCGGAACAGGAGGCTTCCACAAGCGCTCCTTGAAAGAGGGACTCTCACTTAGTCTGATGTCAATTAGGATAATACACCAATGCCCCGAGATCTTCTGGAAAATCTCTGGCAGCAACTTTGTCTTTAATCGCATCAGAGAGCCCATGAAAGAAGGCAGCAACAAGGGCTTCATTGTTCCATCCTACCTCTGAGGCAAGTGTACGGAACTCAATGGCATACTGAGCAACAGATCGTGTACCTTGCTGAATGGACATGAGTTGTTTAAGCAGCAGAGAAGGAGCAACCCGGAACATCAAATACCCTTTGAAAGGAGGTCACAAATTCAGGCTAATTTGAAATCACAGGTTTATTAGTCTCCCACAAGGGGTTAGCCCAGGCAAGAGCTGTGTCAGAGAGTAACGAGATGAGAAATCCCACCATAGCTCTGTCAGAGGGAAACGCCTGAGGTAACATCTCAAAGTAAATGCCCACCTGGTTGAAAAACCCTCTGCACTGATTAGGATCACCTCCATATCGCTGAGGTAGAGGTACAGAACCGGACATGCTCCTGGTAGGACTAGGTGCAGCAGCGGAAACAGGAGCAGCCATAACTTGCGGGACACTTTGGCCCAGATGTGCAGTGCGAGTCAGCAGGGTTTGCAGGGCTAGTGCAAATTGATCCAAGCGGTGATCCTGTTCATTCATCCTGGAAATTATGGCAGGTAAAGGTGGATTATTAGCACCATCAGGATTCATGGCCCTTGCATAATGTTAGGGTGCCAGGAATCAGACTGAGACAAGAAGTGCAAAAATAATCACATCTTTATTAATAGCAAAAAATAATAAAAAGTCTATAAGTCAAATAACAAGCTAGGATTCAAAACCAGAACTGGTAGTCAGACTAGCCGAGTCAAGAGCCAAAGCGAATAGTCAGACGAGCCGAGTCAGGAACAAGGAGAACAGCAGAGTCAGAAACAAGCCAGTGATCAGGAACCAGGAGGGACGTCAGACAGCCAGGTAATACACAGGAGCTCTCACAAACAGATCTGAGACAACGCAAGGGCAAAGCATACTGAACAGAGGCCCTTTAAATAATAAGTGATGATATCACAATTCTGAGACTGCCTCCTGTCTCACACGGATGATGTACACCAGCCTGGCCATAAAAGGAAGTGCAGGAAATGAGCAGCATCACACAGTATGCACCAGAGTCAAC
Source organism: Bombina bombina (assembly GCF_027579735.1). Classification (NCBI taxonomy): domain Eukaryota; kingdom Metazoa; phylum Chordata; class Amphibia; order Anura; family Bombinatoridae; genus Bombina; species Bombina bombina. The sequence continues at coordinate 70,103,876 of NC_069505.1, forward strand.
AAGAGAGGTGAGTAAAATAGCTGCCAGCAGCACATGGCAAACAGATCAGGGAAAAAAACCCTGACATAGATAGATAGATAGATAAATAGATAGATAGATAGATAGATTACAATGTTTAAAATATTTAAAATATCCTCACTAAGTTATAAAGTAAATCAGCAGAGATTTTGTGGTTCCATAATCTCAGGTACTAGGAATTTTAAGCTTGTTACTAAAAAGATAGATTTAGGTTGTCTTCACATGAACTATCTAAGAGCTATAAGTTAATTAAATGATAAAAACAAAAAAACGTTAAGACATTAAGCTCCCATCCAGGGCACAGAGTGAGGCTTGTGTGCAGCATAGCACATCTGTTCAAGGCCGCTCTGCTCCTGGTAGGTGAAAAGTAACAGGTGGGGGGGCTGGGCTGGGGAGGGGGAGAGCTAGACCGGGAGGGGCAGGGGGAACTGGACCAAGGGAGGCACAGGGTTGACTTGACTGGGCCGGGGGACTGAGCTGGTCTTCAAATATTTCCAGGGCCGATCTGATTTCCCAGTCCAGCCCTGACTCTGTATTACTAGGTCCAGGTGTCTAGTGCTTCTTTTATATCAATCACTATTAATACAAACCTGCTCAAGAACATTTTCTGTCTTTTAACACCCTCATCAGACTAACAAAATTGCATACCTCTTAACATTTAACATTTGTGTCTAGGTGTTAGGGACTCAGGAGGTTGAGGGGGCATAGCGGTTTTGTGGTTGGGGTAGTGTCAGGTGGGGGTGGAGTCACAGGTGGGATAGTAGACAAGCTTCTGGGTGTGTATGGTCAGCATGCGAGTGTATCTGAGCATTTTATGGGGAGGGCGAAGCGAAATTCTGCAAATAGGAACATATGGCTGTCTCGAGAGCTAGTGGGCCAGTGCTCAGAATTAGGGACTGTCCCTCTCAAATAGGGACAGTTGGGAGTAGAGATGTGCATTCAGGCTTTAGACGAGTTTGCATTAATATGAAGCCCAAATGTACATTTCTACTCCCAAATGATTTTGCTGATTTGTCAAGTCATTTGATATACGAACAAATGAATATATTATTGGATAAAAGAACAAAAAATGGATTGCTTTTTAAAATTAATTTTAGTTTATTTGTTTATTCCATTTGGCACCAATAAAGGCCTTGCTTCCATTGAGTCGTTAAAAATGGAGCCGTAAGCTACCGAAGCGGACGACAGCTAAAAGTAATTTACGGCTCCATTTTAGTACCAGGTTTCCATTGAAAAGATTAGCGTGTTGCGCGCAGTCGCTCTTTTCGGCCGTACGTAAGTTTGCATTGCCAACCGATGTCTGATTTGTCGAAAAGTGCGCCATAACAAGTGCATTGCCATGGTAACCCGACCTCTGTCTATAAGAATAACGGTTTGCGCCTGCGCTCTTTACCTGTGATCGCCTATAGAGAGAAAGACACGGGAGCTAGTTGCGTTGGTAGGAGTTTTGGTTTTTTGAGAGTTGTTTGAGAGTTAGTGGAGAGTTTGATATTTTATTTTCATATATTCTTATTGTAGGCCTCATATAATATTAGGAACACACACACACATCCATACATTAGTTAATTAACACACATTAGTTTATACACACAAACACACACTTTTATTTGATACAAACACATTCACATTTTTTTTTTATTTCATTAACCCCCCATATCCCCATCTTCCTTTATTACTCCTTTCATTAACCCCCTTATCCCACTTCCCATCCCCCCTTTGACTACCCTTCCCTTCCCCACTATATAACTTTTTTCTTCTTTTTTTTATATACATTTTGCCCGTCCTTTTTTTTTTTTACATCCCATATTTTTTGTTTCATTTGACTATATAGCCCACCCCTTTCTTCATTTGCATCCCTTATTATTTTTCGATAATTTTGTTATAATCCTCTTTTTTTTATCTTTTTTCATTTACATCCCTTTGTTTATTTTTACCCCCACATTTTATTTTTATTTTGAGGGATATAGAATAGAGATAGTTAGGGTCTAGATAGGTTAGGTAGTTAGTTTTGGGGATATTTAATTTAGGGTTTAGTTAGGTGAATTAGTGTAGTTAGGTAAGCTAGGGACTTTAGTGTTAGGTTAGAGTTAGGGAGGAAGGAGAAAGGGATGGATAGGCCTAGTGGAGTTGGGAAGGGGGTAGCTAGGGGGAGGGCAGTGGAGAGGGTGGATAGAGGGAGGGGGAGGGGGGAAGTAGGGAGTAGTATGGGCAGGACTAGGGGCCGAGGTTTGGGTGGAGGATTTGTCCTTCCTCAAACCCTGGCAGAGGAGGGAAGAAGAGAGGGTGGAAGAGGAGTGGAGGTGGGAGGAGTGAGGAGGAGTCAGCCTCAGCTAGGCACAAAAATAAAAGGGAAAGTGGGGCAGACTGTGGCAAGTGGGAGTGGGGCTGGTGGTAGCCTGTCACAGCCTGCAGGGACAGAGAAGGGAGAGAGGGCTGGTCCCCAGTCACAGGAGGGAGAGTCTGTGTCTGCTGGCCCTTCAGGTGTGAAGGGCAGGCTAAGAGAGGAGAGGTACTCTGAGGAGGAGAAGGAGGCTCTTGTTGAGGCCTACTTGGAGAGGGCACCTCAGCTGGAGAACCCTAACCTGAGGGCGGGTGTCCTGAATAAGCTGTGGGAGGAGATTCGAGTGGCAGTCAGCTGCTTAGGACGTAATCGTTCTACTGCTAGTATAAAACATCGATATCATGATTGCAGGCGAGAAACAAAAGCGAAGCTGGCACAGCAGGCCAAATATGCACGTGGGACAGGTGGTGGTCCTAGCAAGAGAATACACCTAAGGTCATGGGAGGAGATGTTGTCTAATGTCATCTCGGATGAATCTGTTCACGGATGTAAGGGGACAATGGACACCTCTGTGCCACCTGAAGAGGTGTATATGAAGGTGAATATTCAATATTAAATATAACCATATATGTGATGTATATATGTTGTATATCATAAATACCCATCTGTGTTTAGCTATGAATCTAAATTTACATAGTTGTATTTAATATGTTCAGCAAGCACTCTGTATTGTATATCTGCTCCGACAAGCAAGAATATTGATAATATAATATCCAAGAATATTAAGCATTTCATATAAATCATGTGTTATTGTCCTTAAAGGGACACTGTACCCAAATGTTTTCTTTTGTGATTCAGATACAGCATGCAATTTTAAGCAACTTTCTAATTTACTCCTATTATCAATTTTTCTTCGTTCTCTTGCTATCTTTATATGAAAAAGAAGGCATGTAAGCTTTTTTCTAGGTTCAGAACTCTGGACAGCAGTTTTTGATTGGTGGATGCATTTATCCACCAATCAGCAAGGACAACCTAGGTTGTTCACCAAAAATGGGCCGTCATCTAAACTTACATTCTTGCATTTCAAATAAAGATACCAAGAGAATAAAGAACATTTGAAAATAGGAGTAAATTAGAAA